>NW_027365371.1:0-119014 GCF_046119375.1 Phyllobates terribilis
AAGCAAAAAATTTCAGAATTGCACCTTGCAATGCGGAGAAATTACTGTTTGTGCATTTACAATATTCATTGATTTTTGCTATTGAAAAACATCATGTTATTCATATACCAGAAATGATTGAAGCTACTGACTGAATGAAAGGAGCTGGCATCTCACTCTCTTTGAATCTTCTTTATCATGCTAAGAGGAGCAGGAAAAAGCAAAAAATTTCAGAATTGCACCTTGCAATGCGGAGAAATTGCAGTTTGTGCATTTACAATATTCATTGATTTTTGCCATTGAAAAACGTCCAGAAATGATTGAAGCTACTGACTGAATGAAAGGAGCTGGCATCTCACTCTCTTTGAATCTTCTTTATCATGCTAAGAGGAGCAGGAAAAAGCAAAAAATTTCAGAATTGCACCTTGCAATGCGGAGAAATTACTGTTTGTGCATTTACAATATTCATTGATTTTTGCCATTGAAAAACATCATGTTATTCATATACCAGAAATGATTGAAGCTACTGACTGAATGAAAGGAGCTGGCATCTCACTCTCTTTGAATCTTCTTTATCATGCTAAGAGGAGCAGGAAAAAGCAAAAAATTTCAGAATTGCACCTTGCAATGCGGAGAAATTACTGTTTGTGCATTTACAATATTCATTGATTTTTGCCATTGAAAAACATCCAGAAATGATTGAAGCTACTGACTGAATGAAAGGAGCTGGCATCTCACTCTCTTTGAATCTTCTTTATCATGCTAAGAGGAGCAGGAAAAAGCAAAAAATTTCAGAATTGCACCTTGCAATGCGGAGAAATTACTGTTTGTGCATTTACAATATTCATTGATTTTTGCCATTGAAAAATGTCCAGAAATGATTGAAGCTACTGACTGAATGAAAGGAGCTGGCATCTCACTCTCTTTGAATCTTCTTTATCATGCTAAGAGGAGCAGGAAAAAGCAAAAAATTTCAGAATTGCGCCTTGCAATGCGGAGAAATTACTGTTTGTGCATTTACAAAATTCATTGATTTTTGCCATTGAAAAACATCATGTTATTCATATACCAGAAATGATTGAAGCTACTGACTGAAGGAAAGGATCTGGCATCTCACTCTCTTTGAATCTTCTTTGTCATGCTAAGAGGAGCAGGAAAAAGCAAAAAATTTCAGAATTGCACCTTGCAATGCGGAGAAATTACTGTTTGTGCATTTACAATATTCATTGATTTTTGCCATTGAAAAACGTCCAGAAATGATTGAAGCTACTGACTGAATGAAAGGAGCTGGCATCTCACTCTCTTTGAATCTTCTTTATCATGCTAAGAGGAGCAGGAAAAAGCAAAACATTTCAGAATTGCACCTTGCAATGCGGAGAAATTACTGTTTGTGCATTTACAATATTCATTGATTTTTGCGATTGAAAAACATCATGTTATTCATATACCAGAAATGATTGAAGCTACTGACTGAATGAAAGGAGCTGGCATCTCACTCTCTTTGAATCTTCTTTATCATGCTAAGAGGAGCAGGAAAAAGTAAAAAATTTCAGAATTGCACCTTGCAATGCGGAGAAATTACTGTTTGTGCATTTACAATATTCATTGATTTTTGCCATTGAAAAACGTCCAGAAATGATTGAAGCTACTGACTGAATGAAAGGAGCTGGCATCTCACTCTCTTTGAATCTTCTTTATCATGCTAAGAGGAGCAGGAAAAAGCAAAAAATTTCAGAATTGCACCTTGCAATGCGGAGAAATTACTGTTTGTGCATTTACAATATTCATTGATTTTTGCCATTGAAAAACATCCAGAAATGATTGAAGCTACTGACTGAATGAAAGGAGCTGGCATCTCACTCTCTTTGAATCTTCTTTATCATGCTAAGAGGAGCAGGAAAAAGCAAAAAATTTCAGAATTGCACCTTGCAATGCGGAGAAATTACTGTTTGTGCATTTACAATATTCATTGATTTTTGCCATTGAAAAATGTCCAGAAATGATTGAAGCTACTGACTGAATGAAAGGAGCTGGCATCTCACTCTCTTTGAATCTTCTTTATCATGCTAAGAGGAGCAGGAAAAAGCAAAAAATTTCAGAATTGCGCCTTGCAATGCGGAGAAATTACTGTTTGTGCATTTACAAAATTCATTGATTTTTGCCATTGAAAAACATCATGTTATTCATATACCAGAAATGATTGAAGCTACTGACTGAAGGAAAGGATCTGGCATCTCACTCTCTTTGAATCTTCTTTGTCATGCTAAGAGGAGCAGGAAAAAGCAAAAAATTTCAGAATTGCACCTTGCAATGCGGAGAAATTACTGTTTGTGCATTTACAATATTCATTGATTTTTGCCATTGAAAAACGTCCAGAAATGATTGAAGCTACTGACTGAATGAAAGGAGCTGGCATCTCACTCTCTTTGAATCTTCTTTATCATGCTAAGAGGAGCAGGAAAAAGCAAAACATTTCAGAATTGCACCTTGCAATGCGGAGAAATTACTGTTTGTGCATTTACAATATTCATTGATTTTTGCGATTGAAAAACATCATGTTATTCATATACCAGAAATGATTGAAGCTACTGACTGAATGAAAGGAGCTGGCATCTCACTCTCTTTGAATTTCTTTATCATGCTAAGAGGAGCAGGAAAAAGTAAAAAATTTCAGAATTGCACCTTGCAATGCGGAGAAATTACTGTTTGTGCATTTACAATATTCAATGATTTTTGCCATTGAAAAACGTCCAGAAATGATTGAAGCTACTGACTGAATGAAAGGAGCTGGCATCTCACTCTCTTTGAATCTTCTTTATCATGCTAAGAGGAGCAGGAAAAAGCAAAAAATTTCAGAATTGCACCTTGCAATGCGGAGAAATTACTGTTTGTGCATTTACAATATTCATTGATTTTTGCCATTGAAAAACGTCCAGAAATGATTGAAGCTACTGACTGAATGAAAGGAGCTGGCATCTCACTCTCTTTGAATCTTCTTTATCATGCTAAGAGGAGCAGGAAAAAGCAAAAAATTTCAGAATTGCACCTTGCAATGCGGAGAAATTACTGTTTGTGCATTTACAATATTCATTGATTTTTGCCATTGAAAAATGTCCAGAAATGATTGAAGCTACTGACTGAATGAAAGGAGCTGGCATCTCACTCTCTTTGAATCTTCTTTATCATGCTAAGAGGAGCAGGAAAAAGCAAAAAATTTCAGAATTGCACCTTGCAATGCGGAGAAATTACTGTTTGTGCATTTACAATATTCATTGATTTTTGCTATTGAAAAACATCATGTTATTCATATACCAGAAATGATTGAAGCTACTGACTGAATGAAAGGAGCTGGCATCTCACTCTCTTTGAATCTTCTTTATCATGCTAAGAGGAGCAGGAAAAAGCAAAAAATTTCAGAATTGCACCTTGCAATGCGGAGAAATTATAGTTTGTGCATTTACAATATTCATTGATTTTTGCCATTGAAAAACGTCCAGAAATGATTGAAGCTACTGACTGAATGAAAGGAGCTGGCATCTCACTCTCTTTGAATCTTCTTTATCATGCTAAGAGGAGCAGGAAAAAGCAAAAAATTTCAGAATTGCACCTTGCAATGCGGAGAAATTACTGTTTGTGCATTTACAATATTCATTGATTTTTGCCATTGAAAAACGTCCAGAAATGATTGAAGCTACTGACTGAATGAAAGGAGCTGGCATCTCACTCTCTTTGAATCTTCTTTATCATGCTAAGAGGAGCAGGAAAAAGCAAAAAATTTCAGAATTGCACCTTGCAATGCGGAGAAATTACTGTTTGTGCATTTACAATATTCATTGATTTTTGCTATTGAAAAACATCATGTTATTCATATACCAGAAATGATTGAAGCTACTGACTGAATGAAAGGAGCTGGCATCTCACTCTCTTTGAATCTTCTTTATCATGCTAAGAGGAGCAGGAAAAAGCAAAAAATTTCAGAATTGCACCTTGCAATGCGGAGAAATTACAGTTTGTGCATTTACAATATTCATTGAATTTTGCCATTGAAAAGCGTCCAGAAATGATTGAAGCTACTGACTGAATGAAAGGAGCTGGCATCTCACTCTCTTTGAATCTTCTTTATCATGCTAAGAGGAGCAGGAAAAAGCAAAAAATTTCAGAATTGCACCTTGCAATGCGGAGAAATTACTGTTTGTGCATTTACAATATTCATTGATTTTTGCCATTGAAAAACGTCCAGAAATGATTGAAGGTACTGACTGAATGAAAGGAGCTGGCATCTCACTCTCTTTGAATCTTCTTTATCATGCTAAGAGGAGCAGGAAAAAGCAAAAAATTTCAGAATTGCACCTTGCAATGCGGAGAAATTACTGTTTGTGCATTTACAATATTCATTGATTTTTGCCATTGAAAAACGTCCAGAAATGATTGAAGCTACTGACTGAATGAAAGGAGCTGGCATCTCACTCTCTTTGAATCTTCTTTATCATGCTAAGAGGAGCAGGAAAAAGCAAAAAATTTCAGAATTGCACCTTGCAATGCGGAGAAATTACTGTTTGTGCATTTACAATATTCATTGATTTTTGCCATTGAAAAATGTCCAGAAATGATTGAAGCTACTGACTGAATGAAAGGAGCTGGCATCTCACTCTCTTTGAATCTTCTTTATCATGCTAAGAGGAGCAGGAAAAAGCAAAAAATTTCAGAATTGCGCCTTGCAATGCGGAGAAATTACTGTTTGTGCATTTACAAAATTCATTGATTTTTGCCATTGAAAAACATCATGTTATTCATATACCAGAAATGATTGAAGCTACTGACTGAAGGAAAGGATCTGGCATCTCACTCTCTTTGAATCTTCTTTGTCATGCTAAGAGGAGCAGGAAAAAGCAAAAAATTTCAGAATTGCACCTTGCAATGCGGAGAAATTACTGTTTGTGCATTTACAATATTCATTGATTTTTGCCATTGAAAAACGTCCAGAAATGATTGAAGCTACTGACTGAATGAAAGGAGCTGGCATCTCACTCTCTTTGAATCTTTTTTATCATGCTAAGAGGAGCAGGAAAAAGCAAAAAATTTCAGAATTGCACCTTGCAATGCGGAGAAATTACTGTTTGTGCATTTACAATATTCATTGATTTTTGCCATTGAAAAACATCATGTTATTCATATACCAGAAATGATTGAAGCTACTGACTGAATGAAAGTAGCTGGCATCTCACTCTCTTTGAATCTTCTTTATCATGCTAAGAGGAGCAGGAAAAAGCAAAAAATTTCAGAATTGCACCTTGCAATGCGGAGAAATTACTGTTTGTGCATTTACAATATTCATTGATTTTTGCCATTGAAAAACGTCCAGAAATGATTGAAGCTACTGACTGAATGAAAGGAGCTGGCATCTCACTCTCTTTGAATCTTCTTTATCATGCTAAGAGGAGCAGGAAAAAGCAAAAAATTTCAGAATTGCACCTTGCAATGCGGAGAAATTACTGTTTGTGCATTTACAATATTCATTGATTTTTGCCATTGAAAAATGTCCAGAAATGATTGAAGCTACTGACTGAATGAAAGGAGCTGGCATCTCACTCTCTTTGAATCTTCTTTATCATGCTAAGAGGAGCAGGAAAAAGCAAAAAATTTCAGAATTGCGCCTTGCAATGCGGAGAAATTACTGTTTGTGCATTTACAAAATTCATTGATTTTTGCGATTGAAAAACATCATGTTATTCATATACCAGAAATGATTGAAGCTACTGACTGAAGGAAAGGATCTGGCATCTCACTCTCTTTGAATCTTCTTTGTCATGCTAAGAGGAGCAGGAAAAAGCAAAAAATTTCAGAATTGCACCTTGCAATGCGGAGAAATTACTGTTTGTGCATTTACAATATTCATTGATTTTTGCCATTGAAAAACGTCCAGAAATGATTGAAGCTACTGACTGAATGAAAGGAGCTGGCATCTCACTCTCTTTGAATCTTCTTTATCATGCTAAGAGGAGCAGGAAAAAGCAAAACATTTCAGAATTGCACCTTGCAATGCGGAGAAATTACTGTTTGTGCATTTACAATATTCATTGATTTTTGCGATTGAAAAACATCATGTTATTCATATACCAGAAATGATTGAAGCTACTGACTGAATGAAAGGAGCTGGCATCTCACTCTCTTTGAATCTTCTTTATCATGCTAAGAGGAGCAGGAAAAAGTAAAAAATTTCAGAATTGCACCTTGCAATGCGGAGAAATTACTGTTTGTGCATTTACAATATTCAATGATTTTTGCCATTGAAAAACGTCCAGAAATGATTGAAGCTACTGACTGAATGAAAGGAGCTGGCATCTCACTCTCTTTGAATCTCCTTTATCATGCTAAGAGGAGCAGGAAAAAGCAAAAAATTTCAGAATTGCACCTTGCAATGCGGAGAAATTACTGTTTGTGCATTTACAATATTCATTGATTTTTGCCATTGAAAAACGTCCAGAAATGATTGAAGCTACTGACTGAATGAAAGGAGCTGGCATCTCACTCTCTTTGAATCTTCTTTATCATGCTAAGAGGAGCAGGAAAAAGCAAAAAAATTCAGAATTGCACCTTGCAATGCGGAGAAATTACTGTTTGTGCATTTACAATATTCATTGATTTTTGCCATTGAAAAACATCATGTTATTCATATACCAGAAATGATTGAAGCTACTGACTGAATGAAAGGAGCTGGCATCTCACTCTCTTTGAATCTTCTTTATCATGCTAAGAGGAGCAGGAAAAAGTAAAAAATTTCAGAATTGCACCTTGCAATGCGGAGAAATTACTGTTTGTGCATTTATAATATTCAATGATTTTTGCCATTGAAAAACGTCCAGAAATGATTGAAGCTACTGACTGAACGAAAGGAGCTGGCATCTCACTCTCTTTGAATCTTCTTTATCATGCTAAGAGGAGCAGGAAAAAGCAAAAAATTTCAGAATTGCACCTTGCAATGCGGAGAAATTACTGTTTGTGCATTTACAATATTCATTGATTTTTGCCATTGAAAAACATCATGTTATTCATATACCAGAAATGTTTGAAGCTACTGACTGAATGAAAGGAGCTGGCATCTCACTCTCTTTGAATCTTCTTTATCATGCTAAGAGGAGCAGGAAAAAGCAAAAAATTTCAGAATTGCACCTTGCAATGCGGAGAAATTACTGTTTGTGCATTTACAATATTCAATGATTTTTGCCATTGAAAAACGTCCAGAAATGATTGAAGCTACTGACTGAATGAAAGGAGCTGGCATCTCACTCTCTTTGAATCTTGTTTATCATGCTAAGAGGAGCAGGACAAAGCAAAAAATTTCAGAATTGCACCTTGCAATGCGGAGAAATTACTGTTTGTGCATTTACAATATTCATTGATTTTTGCCATTGAAAAACGTCCAGAAATGATTGAAGCTACTGACTGAATGAAAGGAGCTGGCATCTCACTCTCTTTGAATCTTCTTTATCATGCTAAGAGGAGCAGGAAAAAGCAAAAAATTTCAGAATTGCACCTTGCAATGCGGAGAAATTACTGTTTGTGCATTTACAATATTCATTGATTTTTGCTATTGAAAAACATCATGTTATTCATATACCAGAAATGATTGAAGCTACTGACTGAATGAAAGGAGCTGGCATCTCACTCTCTTTGAATCTTCTTTATCATGCTAAGAGGAGCAGGAAAAAGCAAAAAATTTCAGAATTGCACCTTGCAATGCGGAGAAATTATAGTTTGTGCATTTACAATATTCATTGATTTTTGCCATTGAAAAACGTCCAGAAATGATTGAAGCTACTGACTGAATGAAAGGAGCTGGCATCTCACTCTCTTTGAATCTTCTTTATCATGCTAAGAGGAGCAGGAAAAAGCAAAAAATTTCAGAATTGCACCTTGCAATGCGGAGAAATTACTGTTTGTGCATTTACAATATTCATTGATTTTTGCCATTGAAAAACGTCCAGAAATGATTGAAGCTACTGACTGAATGAAAGGAGCTGGCATCTCACTCTCTTTGAATCTTCTTTATCATGCTAAGAGGAGCAGGAAAAAGCAAAAAATTTCAGAATTGCACCTTGCAATGCGGAGAAATTACAGTTTGTGCATTTACAATATTCATTGAATTTTGCCATTGAAAAGCGTCCAGAAATGATTGAAGCTACTGACTGAATGAAAGGAGCTGGCATCTCACTCTCTTTGAATCTTCTTTATCATGCTAAGAGGAGCAGGAAAAAGCAAAAAATTTCAGAATTGCACCTTGCAATGCGGAGAAATTACTGTTTGTGCATTTACAATATTCATTGATTTTTGCCATTGAAAAACGTCCAGAAATGATTGAAGGTACTGACTGAATGAAAGGAGCTGGCATCTCACTCTCTTTGAATCTTCTTTATCATGCTAAGAGGAGCAGGAAAAAGCAAAAAATTTCAGAATTGCACCTTGCAATGCGGAGAAATTACTGTTTGTGCATTTACAATATTCATTGATTTTTGCCATTGAAAAACGTCCAGAAATGATTGAAGCTACTGACTGAATGAAAGGAGCTGGCATCTCACTCTCTTTGAATCTTCTTTATCATGCTAAGAGGAGCAGGAAAAAGCAAAAAATTTCAGAATTGCACCTTGCAATGCGGAGAAATTACTGTTTGTGCATTTACAATATTCATTGATTTTTGCCATTGAAAAATGTCCAGAAATGATTGAAGCTACTGACTGAATGAAAGGAGCTGGCATCTCACTCTCTTTGAATCTTCTTTATCATGCTAAGAGGAGCAGGAAAAAGCAAAAAATTTCAGAATTGCGCCTTGCAATGCGGAGAAATTACTGTTTGTGCATTTACAAAATTCATTGATTTTTGCCATTGAAAAATATCATGTTATTCATATACCAGAAATGATTGATGTTTTTCAATGGCAAAAATCAATGAATATTGTAAATGCACAAACAGTAATTTCTCCGCATTGCAAGGTGCAATTCTGAAATTTTTTGCTTTTTCCTGCTAATCCTAGCATGATAAAGAAGATTCAAAGAGAGTGAGATGCCAGCTCCTTTCATTCAGTCAGTAGCTTCAAACATTTCTGGTATATGAAAAACATGTTTTTCAATGGCAAAAATCAATGAATATTGTAAATGCACAAACAGTAATATCTCCACATTGCAAGGTGCAATTCTGAAATTTTTTGCTTTTTCCTGCTAATCCTAGCATGATAAAGAAGATTCAAAGAGAGTGAGATGCCAGCTCCTTTCATTCAGTCAGTAGCTTCAAACATTTCTGGTATATGAAAAACATGTTTTTCAATGGCAAAAATCAATGAATATTGTAAATGCACAAACAGTAATATCTCCACATTGCAAGGTGCAATTCTGAAATTTTTAGCTTTTTCCTGTTAATCCTAGCATGATAAAGAAGATTCAAAGAGAGTGAGATGCCAGCTCCTTTCATTCAGTCAGTAGCTTCAAACATTTCTGGACGTTTTTCAATGGCAAAAATCAATGAATATTGTAAATGCACAAACAGTAATATCTCCACATTGCAAGGTGCAATTCTGAAATTTTTTGCTTTTTCCTGTTAATCCTAGCATGATAAAGAAGATTCAAAGAGAGTGAGATACCAGCTCCTTTCATTCAGTCAGTAGCTTCAAACATTTCTGGTATATGAAAAACATGTTTTTCAATGGCAAAAATCAATGAATATTGTAAATGCACAAACAGTAATATCTCCACATTGCAAGGTGCAATTCTGAAATTTTTTGCTTTTTCCTGCTAATCCTAGCATGATAAAGAAGATTCAAAGAGAGTGAGATGCCAGCTAATTTCATTCAGTCAGTAGCTTCAAACATTTCTGGACGTTTTTCAATGGCAAAATCAATGAATATTGTAAATGCACAAACAGTAATATCTCCACATTGCAAGGTGCAATTCTGAAATTTTTTGCTTTTTCCTGTTAATCCTAGCATGATAAAGAAGATTCAAAGACAGTGAGATGCCAGCTCCTTTCATTCAGTCAGTAGCTTCAAACATTTCTGGTATATGAAAAACATGTTTTTCAATGGCAAAAATCAATGAATATTGTAAATGCACAAACAGTAATATCTCCACATTGCAAGGTGCAATTCTGAAATTTTTTGCTTTTTCCTGCTAATCCTAGCATGATAAAGAAGATTCAAAGAGAGTGAGATGCCAGCTCCTTTCATTCCGTCAGTAGCTTCAAACATTTCTGGTATATGAAAAACATGTTTTTCAATGGCAAAAATCAATGAATATTGTAAATGCACAAACAGTAATATCTCCACATTGCAAGGTGCAATTCTGAAATTTTTTGCTTTTTCCTGCTTATCCTAGCATGATAAAGAAGATTCAAAGAGAGTGAGATGCCAGCTCCTTTCATTCAGTCAGTAGCTTCAAACATTTCTGGACGTTTTTCAATGGCAAAATCAATGAATATTGTAAATGCACAAACAGTAATATCTCCACATTGCAAGGTGCAATTCTGAAATTTTTTGCTTTTTCCTGTTAATCCTAGCATGATAAAGAAGATTCAAAGACAGTGAGATGCCAGCTCCTTTCATTCAGTCAGTAGCTTCAAACATTTCTGGTATATGAAAAACATGTTTTTCAATGGCAAAAATCAATGAATATTGTAAATGCACAAACAGTAATATCTCCACATTGCAAGGTGCAATTCTGAAATTTTTTGCTTTTTCCTGCTAATCCTAGCATGATAAAGAAGATTCAAAGAGAGTGAGATGCCAGCTCCTTTCATTCCGTCAGTAGCTTCAAACATTTCTGGTATATGAAAAACATGTTTTTCAATGGCAAAAATCAATGAATATTGTAAATGCACAAACAGTAATATCTCCACATTGCAAGGTGCAATTCTGAAATTTTTTGCTTTTTCCTGCTAATCCTAGCATGATAAAGAAGATTCAAAGAGAGTGAGATGCCAGCTCCTTTCATTCAGTCAGTAGCTTCAAACATTTCTGGACGTTTTTCAATGGCAAAATCAATGAATATTGTAAATGCACAAACAGTAATATCTCCACATTGCAAGGTGCAATTCTGAAATTTTTTGCTTTTTCCTGCTAATCCTAGCATGATAAAGAAGATTCAAAGAGAGTGAGATGCCAGCTCCTTTCATTCAGTCAGTAGCTTCAAACATTTCTGGTATATGAAAAACATGTTTTTCAATGGCAAAAATCAATGAATATTGTAAATGCACAAACAGTAATATCTCCACATTGCAAGGTGCAATTCTGAAATTTTTTGCTTTTTCCTGCTAATCCTAGCATGATAAAGAAGATTCAAAGAGAGTGAGATGCCAGTTCCTTTCATTCAGTCAGTAGCTTCAAACATTTCTGGACGTTTTTCAATGGCAAAAATCAATGAATATTGTAAATGCACAAACAGTAATATCTCCACATTGCAAGGTGCAATTCTGAAATTTTTTGCTTTTTCCTGCTAATCCTAGCATGATAAAGAAGATTCAAAGAGAGTGAGATGCCAGCTCCTTTCATTCAGTCAGTAGCTTCAAACATTTCTGGACGTTTTTCAATGGCAAAAATCAATGAATATTGTAAATGCACAAACAGTAATATCTCCACATTGCAAGGTGCAATTCTGAAATTTTTTGCTTTTTCCTGTTAATCCTAGCATGATAAAGAAGATTCAAAGAGAGTGAGATGCCAGCTCCTTTCATTCAGTCAGTAGCTTCAAACAATTCTGGTATATGAAAAACATGTTTTTCAATGGCAAAAATCAATGAATATTGTAAATGCACAAACAGTAATATCTCCACATTGCAAGGTGCAATTCTGAAATTTTTTGTTTTTTCCTGTTAATCCTAGCATGATAAAGAAGATTCAAAGAGAGTGAGATGCCAGCTCCTTTCATTCAGTCAGTAGCTTCAAACATTTCTGGTATATGAAAAACATGTTTTTCAATGGCAAAAATCAATGAATATTGTAAATGCACAAACAGTAATATCTCCACATTGCAAGGTGCAATTCTGAAATTTTTTGCTTTTTCCTGCTAATCCTAGCATGATAAAGAAGATTCAAAGAGAGTGAGATGCCAGCTCCTTTCATTCAGTCAGTAGCTTCAAACATTTCTGGTATATGAAAAACATGTTTTTCAATGGCAAAAATCAATGAATATTGTAAATGCACAAACAGTAATATCTCCACATTGCAAGGTGCAATTCTGAAATTTTTTGCTTTTTCCTGCTAATCCTAGCATGATAAAGAAGATTCAAAGAGAGTGAGATGCCAGCTCCTTTCATTCAGTCAGTAGCTTCAAACATTTCTGGTATATGAAAAACATGTTTTTCAATGGCAAAAATCAATGAATATTGTAAATGCACAAACAGTAATATCTCCACATTGCAAGGTGCAATTCTGAAATTTTTTGCTTTTTCCTGCTAATCCTAGCATGATAAAGAAGATTCAAAGAGAGTGAGATGCCAGCTCCTTTCATTCAGTCAGTAGCTTCAAACATTTCTGGTATATGAAAAACATGTTTTTCAATGGCAAAAATCAATGAATATTGTAAATGCACAAACAGTAATATCTCCACATTGCAAGGTGCAATTCTGAAATTTTTAGCTTTTTCCTGTTAATCCTAGCATGATAAAGAAGATTCAAAGAGAGTGAGATGCCAGCTCCTTTCATTCAGTCAGTAGCTTCAAACATTTCTGGACGTTTTTCAATGGCAAAAATCAATGAATATTGTAAATGCACAAACAGTAATATCTCCACATTGCAAGGTGCAATTCTGAAATTTTTTGCTTTTTCCTGTTAATCCTAGCATGATAAAGAAGATTCAAAGAGAGTGAGATACCAGCTCCTTTCATTCAGTCAGTAGCTTCAAACATTTCTGGTATATGAAAAACATGTTTTTCAATGGCAAAAATCAATGAATATTGTAAATGCACAAACAGTAATATCTCCACATTGCAAGGTGCAATTCTGAAATTTTTTGCTTTTTCCTGCTAATCCTAGCATGATAAAGAAGATTCAAAGAGAGTGAGATGCCAGCTAATTTCATTCAGTCAGTAGCTTCAAACATTTCTGGACGTTTTTCAATGGCAAAAATCAATGAATATTGTAAATGCACAAACAGTAATATCTCCACATTGCAAGTTGCAATTCTGAAATTTTTTGCTTTTTCCTGCTAATCCTAGCATGATAAAGAAGATTCAAAGAGAGTGAGATGCCAGCTCCTTTCATTCAGTCAGTAGCTTCAAACATTTCTTGTATATGAAAAACATGTTTTTCAATGGCAAAAATCAATGAATATTGTAAATGCATAAACAGTAATATCTCCACATTGCAAGGTGCAATTCTGAAATTTTTTGCTTTTTCCTGCTAATCCTAGCATGATAAAGAAGATTCAAAGAGAGTGAGATACCAGCTCCTTTCATTCAGTCAGTAGCTTCAAACATTTCTGGACGTTTTTCAATGGCAAAAATCAATGAATATTGTAAATGCACAAACAGTAATATCTCCACATTGCAAGGTGCAATTCTGAAATTTTTTGCTTTTTCCTGTTAATCCTAGCATGATAAAGAAGATTCAAAGAGAGTGAGATGCCAGCTCCTTTCATTCAAGTCAGTAGCTTCAAACATTTCTGGTATATGAAAAACATGTTTTTCAATGGCAAAAATCAATGAATATTGTAAATGCACAAACAGTAATATCTCCACATTGCAAGGTGCAATTCTGAAATTTTTTGCTTTTTCCTGCTTATCCTAGCATGATAAAGAAGATTCAAAGAGAGTGAGATGCCAGCTCCTTTCATTCAGTCAGTAGCTTCAAACATTTCTGGTATATGAAAAACATGTTTTTCAATGGCAAAAATCAATGAATATTGTAAATGCACAAACAGTAATATCTCCACATTGCAAGGTGCAATTCTGAAATTTTTTTGCTTTTTCCTGCTAATCCTAGCATGATAAAGAAGATTCAAAGAGAGTGAGATGCCAGCTCCTTTCATTCAGTCAGTAGCTTCAAACATTTCTGGACGTTTTTCAATGGCAAAATCAATGAATATTGTAAATGCACAAACAGTAATATCTCCACATTGCAAGGTGCAATTCTGAAATTTTTTGCTTTTTCCTGTTAATCCTAGCATGATAAAGAAGATTCAAAGACAGTGAGATGCCAGCTCCTTTCATTCAGTCAGTAGCTTCAAACATCTCTGGTATATGAAAAACATGTTTTTCAATGGCAAAAATCAATGAATATTGTAAATGCACAAACAGTAATATCTCCACATTGCAAGGTGCAATTCTGAAATTTTTTGCTTTTTCCTGCTAATCCTAGCATGATAAAGAAGATTCAAAGAGAGTGAGATGCCAGCTCCTTTCATTCCGTCAGTAGCTTCAAACATTTCTGGTATATGAAAAACATGTTTTTCAATGGCAAAAATCAATGAATATTGTAAATGCACAAACAGTAATATCTCCACATTGCAAGGTGCAATTCTGAAATTTTTTGCTTTTTCCTGCTTATCCTAGCATGATAAAGAAGATTCAAAGAGAGTGAGATGCCAGCTCCTTTCATTCAGTCAGTAGCTTCAAACATTTCTGGACGTTTTTCAATGGCAAAATCAATGAATATTGTAAATGCACAAACAGTAATATCTCCACATTGCAAGGTGCAATTCTGAAATTTTTTGCTTTTTCCTGTTAATCCTAGCATGATAAAGAAGATTCAAAGACAGTGAGATGCCAGCTCCTTTCATTCAGTCAGTAGCTTCAAACATTTCTGGTATATGAAAAACATGTTTTTCAATGGCAAAAATCAATGAATATTGTAAATGCACAAACAGTAATATCTCCACATTGCAAGGTGCAATTCTGAAATTTTTTGCTTTTTCCTGCTAATCCTAGCATGATAAAGAAGATTCAAAGAGAGTGAGATGCCAGCTCCTTTCATTCCGTCAGTAGCTTCAAACATTTCTGGTATATGAAAAACATGTTTTTCAATGGCAAAAATCAATGAATATTGTAAATGCACAAACAGTAATATCTCCACATTGCAAGGTGCAATTCTGAAATTTTTTGCTTTTTCCTGCTAATCCTAGCATGATAAAGAAGATTAAAAGAGAGTGAGATGCCAGCTCCTTTCATTCAGTCAGTAGCTTCAAACATTTCTGGACGTTTTTCAATGGCAAAATCAATGAATATTGTAAATGCACAAACAGTAATATCTCCACATTGCAAGGTGCAATTCTGAAATTTTTTGCTTTTTCCTGCTAATCCTAGCATGATAAAGAAGATTCAAAGAGAGTGAGATGCCAGCTAATTTCATTCAGTCAGTAGCTTCAAACATTTCTGGACGTTTTTCAATGGCAAAAATCAATGAATATTGTAAATGCACAAACAGTAATATCTCCACATTGCAAGGTGCAATTCTGAAATTTTTTGCTTTTTCCTGCTAATCCTAGCATGATAAAGAAGATTCAAAGAGAGTGAGATGCCAGCTCCTTTCATTCAGTCAGTAGCTTCAAACATTTCTTGTATATGAAAAACATGTTTTTCAATGGCAAAAATCAATGAATATTGTAAATGCACAAACAGTAATATCTCCACATTGCAAGGTGCAATTCTGAAATTTTTTGCTTTTTCCTGCTAATCCTAGCATGATAAAGAAGATTCAAAGAGAGTGAGATACCAGCTCCTTTCATTCAGTCAGTAGCTTCAAACATTTCTGGACGTTTTTCAATGGCAAAAATCAATGAATATTGTAAATGCACAAACAGTAATATCTCCACATTGCAAGGTGCAATTCTGAAATTTTTTGCTTTTTCCTGTTAATCCTAGCATGATAAAGAAGATTCAAAGAGAGTGAGATGCCAGCTCCTTTCATTCAAGTCAGTAGCTTCAAACATTTCTGGTATATGAAAAACATGTTTTTCAATGGCAAAAATCAATGAATATTGTAAATGCACAAACAGTAATATCTCCACATTGCAAGGTGCAATTCTGAAATTTTTTGCTTTTTCCTGCTTATCCTAGCATGATAAAGAAGATTCAAAGAGAGTGAGATGCCAGCTCCTTTCATTCAGTCAGTAGCTTCAAACATTTCTGGTATATGAAAAACATGTTTTTCAATGGCAAAAATCAATGAATATTGTAAATGCACAAACAGTAATATCTCCACATTGCAAGGTGCAATTCTGAAATTTTTTTGCTTTTTCCTGCTAATCCTAGCATGATAAAGAAGATTTAAAGAGAGTGAGATGCCAGCTCCTTTCATTCAGTCAGTAGCTTCAAACATTTCTGGACGTTTTTCAATGGCAAAATCAATGAATATTGTAAATGCACAAACAGTAATATCTCCACATTGCAAGGTGCAATTCTGAAATTTTTTGCTTTTTCCTGTTAATCCTAGCATGATAAAGAAGATTCAAAGACAGTGAGATGCCAGCTCCTTTCATTCCGTCAGTAGCTTCAAACATTTCTGGTATATGAAAAACATGTTTTTCAATGGCAAAAATCAATGAATATTGTAAATGCACAAACAGTAATATCTCCACATTGCAAGGTGCAATTCTGAAATTTTTTGCTTTTTCCTGCTAATCCTAGCATGATAAAGAAGATTCAAAGAGAGTGAGATGCCAGCTCCTTTCATTCCGTCAGTAGCTTCAAACATTTCTGGTATATGAAAAACATGTTTTTCAATGGCAAAAATCAATGAATATTGTAAATGCACAAACAGTAATATCTCCACATTGCAAGGTGCAATTCTGAAATTTTTTGCTTTTTTGTGCTAATCCTAGCATGATAAAGAAGATTCAAAGAGAGTGAGATGCCAGCTCCTTTCATTCAGTCAGTAGCTTCAAACATTTCTGGACGTTTTTCAATGGCAAAAATCAATGAATATTGTAAATGCACAAACAGTAATATCTGAACATTGCAAGGTGCAATTCTGAAATTTTTTGCTTTTTCCTGCTAATCCTAGCATGATAAAGAAGATTCAAAGAGAGTGAGATGCCAGCTCCTTTCATTCAGTCAGTAGCTTCAAACATTTCTTGTATATGAAAAACATGTTTTTCAATGGCAAAAATCAATGAATATTGTAAATGCACAAACAGCAATATCTCCACATTGCAAGGTGCAATTCTGAAATTTTTTGCTTTTTCCTGCTAATCCTAGCATGATAAAGAAGATTCAAAGAGAGTGAGATGCCAGCTCCTTTCATTCAGTCAGTAGCTTCAAACATTTCTGGACGTTTTTCAATGGCAAAAATCAATGAATATTGTAAATGCACAAACAGTAATATCTCCACATTGCAAGGTGCAATTCTGAAATTTTTTGCTTTTTCCTGTTAATCCTAGCATGATAAAGAAGATTCAAAGAGAGTGAGATGCCAGCTCCTTTCATTCAGTCAGTAGCTTCAAACATTTCTGGTATATGAAAAACATGTTTTTCAATGGCAAAAATCAATGAATATTGTAAATGCACAAACAGTAATATCTCCACATTGCAAGGTGCAATTCTGAAATTTTTTGCTTTTTCCTGCTAATCCTAGCATGATAAAGAAGATTCAAAGAAAGTGAGATGCCAGCTCCTTTCATTCAGTCAGTAGCTTCAAACATTTCTGGTATATGAAAAACATGTTTTTCAATGGCAAAAATCAATGAATATTGTAAATGCACAAACAGTAATATCTCCACATTGCAAGGTGCAATTCTGAAATTTTTTGCTTTTTCCTGCTAATCCAAGCATGATAAAGAAGATTCAAAGAGAGTGAGATGCCAGCTCCTTTCATTCAGTCAGTAGCTTCAAACATTTCTGGTATATGAATAACATGATGTTTTTCAATGGCAAAAATCAATGAATATTGTAAATGCACAAACAGTAATTTCTCCGCATTGCAAGGTGCAATTCTGAAATTTTTTGCTTTTTCCTGCTCCTCTTAGCATGATAAAGAAGATTCAAAGAGAGTGAGATGCCAGCTCCTTTCATTCAGTCAGTAGCTTCAAACATTTCTGGTATATGAATAACATGATGTTTTTCAATGGCAAAAATCAATGAATATTGTAAATGCACAAACAGTAATTTCTCCGCATTGCAAGGTGCAATTCTGAAATTTTTTGCTTTTTCCTGCTCCTCTTAGCATGATAAAGACGATTCAAAGAGAGTGAGATGCCAGCTCCTTTCATTCAGTCAGTAGCTTCAATCATTTCTGGACGTTTTTCAATGGCAAAAATCAATGAATATTGTAAATGCACAAACAGTAATTTCTCCGCATTGCAAGGTGCAATTCTGAAATTTTTTGCTTTTTCCTGCTCCTCTTAGCATGATAAAGAAAATTCAGAGTGAGATGCCAGCTGCTTTCATTCAGTCAGTAGCTTCAATCATTTCTGGACGTTTTTCAATGGCAAAAATCAATGAATATTGTAAATGCACAAACAGTAATATCTCCACATTGCAAGGTGCAATTCTGAAATTTTTTGCTTTTTCCTGTTAATCCTAGCATGATAAAGAAGATTCAAAGAGAGTGAGATGCCAGCTCCTTTCATTCAGTCAGTAGCTTCAAACATTTCTGGTATATGAAAAACATGTTTTTCAATGGCAAAAATCAATGAATATTGTAAATGCACAAACAGTAATATCTCCACATTGCAAGGTGCAATTCTGAAATTTTTTGCTTTTTCCTGCTAATCCAAGCATGATAAAGAAGATTCAAAGAGATTGAGATGCCAGCTCCTTTCATTCAGTCAGCAGCTTCAAACATTTCTGGTATATGAATAACATGATGTTTTTCAATGGCAAAAATCAATGAATATTGTAAATGCACAAACAGTAATTTCTCCGCATTGCAAGGTGCAATTCTGAAATTTTTTGCTTTTTCCTGCTCCTCTTAGCATGATAAAGACGATTCAAAGAGAGTGAGATGCCAGCTCCTTTCATTCAGTCAGTAGCTTCAATCATTTCTGGACGTTTTTCAATGGCAAAAATCAATGAATATTGTAAATGCACAAACAGTAATTTCTCCGCATTGCAAGGTGCAATTCTGAAATTTTTTGCTTTTTCCTGCTCCTCTTAGCATGATAAAGAAAATTCAGAGTGAGATGCCAGCTGCTTTCATTCAGTCAGTAGCTTCAATCATTTCTGGACGTTTTTCAATGGCAAAAATCAATGAATATTGTAAATGCACAAACAGTAATTTCTCCGCATTGCAAGGTGCAATTCTGAAATTTTTTGCTTTTTCCTGCTCCTCTTAGCATGATAAAGAAGATTCAAAGAGAGTGAGATGCCAGCTCCTTTCATTCAGTCAGTAGCTTCAAACATTTCTGGTATATGAATAACATGATGTTTTTCAATGGCAAAAATCAATGAATATTGTAAATGCACAAACAGTAATTTCTCCGCATTGCAAGGTGCAATTCTGAAATTTTTTGCTTTTTCCTGCTCCTCTTAGCATGATAAAGAAGATTCAAAGAGAGTGAGATGCCAGCTCCTTTCGTTCAGTCAGTAGCTTCAATCATTTCTGGACGTTTTTCAAAGGCAAAAATCATTGAATATTGTAAATGCACAAACAGTAATTTCTCCGCATTGCAAGGTGCAATTCTGAAATTTTTTACTTTTTCCTGCTCCTCTTAGCATGATAAAGAAGATTCAAAGAGAGTGAGATGCCAGCTCCTTTCATTCAGTCAGTAGCTTCAATCATTTCTGGTATATGAATAACATGATGTTTTTCAATGTCAAAAATCAATGAATATTGTAAATGCACAAACAGTAATTTCTCCGCATTGCAAGGTGCAATTCTGAAATTTTTTGCTTTTTCCTGCTCCTCTTAGCATGATAAAGAAGATTCAAAGAGAGTGAGATGCCAGCTCCTTTCATTCAGTCAGTAGCTTCAATCATTTCTGGACGTTTTTCAATGGCAAAAATCAATGAATATTGTAAATGCACAAACAGTAATTTCTCCGCATTGCAAGGTGCAATTCTGAAATTTTTTGCTTTTTCCTGCTCCTCTTAGCATGATAAAGAAAATTCAGAGTGAGATGCCAGCTCCTTTCATTCAGTCAGTAGCTTCAATCATTTCTGGACGTTTTTCAATGGCAAAAATCAATGAATATTGTAAATGCACAAACAGTAATTTCTCCGCATTGCAAGGTGCAATTCTGAAATTTTTTGCTTTTTCCTGCTCCTCTTAGCATGATAAAGAAGATTCAAAGAGAGTGAGATGCCAGCTCCTTTCATTCAGTCAGTAGCTTCAAACATTTCTGGTATATGAATAACATGATGTTTTTCAATGGCAAAAATCAATGAATATTGTAAATGCACAAACAGTAATTTCTCCGCATTGCAAGGTGCAATTCTGAAATTTTTTGCTTTTTCCTGCTCCTCTTAGCATGATAAAGAAGATTCAAAGAGAGTGAGATGCCAGCTCCTTTCGTTCAGTCAGTAGCTTCAATCATTTCTGGACGTTTTTCAAAGGCAAAAATCATTGAATATTGTAAATGCACAAACAGTAATTTCTCCGCATTGCAAGGTGCAATTCTGAAATTTTTTACTTTTTCCTGCTCCTCTTAGCATGATAAAGAAGATTCAAAGAGAGTGAGATGCCAGCTCCTTTCATTCAGTCAGTAGCTTCAATCATTTCTGGTATATGAATAACATGATGTTTTTCAATGGCAAAAATCAATGAATATTGTAAATGCACAAACAGTAATTTCTCCGCATTGCAAGGTGCAATTCTGAAGTTTTTTGCTTTTTCCTGCTCCTCTTAGCATGATAAAGAAGATTCAAAGAGAGTGAGATGCCAGCTCCTTTCATTCAGTCAGTAGCTTCAATCATTTCTGGACGTTTTTCAATGGCAAAAATCATTGAATATTGTAAATGCACAAACAGTAATTTCTCCGCATTGCAAGGTGCAATTCTGAAATTTTTTACTTTTTCCTGCTCCTCTTAGCATGATAAAGAAGATTCAAAGAGAGTGAGATGCCAGCTCCTTTCATTCAGTCAGTAGCTTCAATCATTTCTGGTATATGAATAACATGATGTTTTTCAATGGCAAAAATCAATGAATATTGTAAATGCACAAACAGTAATTTCTCCGCATTGCAAGGTGCAATTCTGAAATTTTTTGCTTTTTCCTGCTCCTCTTAGCATGATAAAGAAGATTCAAAGAAAGTGAGATGCCAGCTCCTTTTATTCAGTCAGTAGCTTCAATCATTTCTGGACGTTTTTCAATGGCAAACATCAATGAATATTGTAAATGCACAAACAGTAATTTCTTCGCATTGCAAGGTGCAATTCTGAAATTTTTTGCTTTTTCCTGCTCCTCTTAGCATGATAAACAAGATTCAAAGAGAGTGAGATGCCAGCTCCTTTCATTCAGTCAGTAGCTTCAATCATTTCTGGACGTTTTTCAATGGCAAAAATCAATGAATATTGTAAATGCACAAACAGTAATTTCTCCGCATTGCAAGGTGCAATTCTGAAATTTTTTACTTTTTCCTGCTCCTCTTAGCATGATAAAGAAGATTCAAAGAGAGTGAGATGCCAGCTCCTTTCATTCAGTCAGTAGCTTCAAACATTCCTGGTATATGAATAACATAATGTTTTTCAATGGCAAAAATCAATGAATATTGTAAATGCACAAACAGTAATTTCTCCGCATTGCAAGGTGCAATTCTGAAATTTTTTGCTTTTTCCTGCTCCTCTTAGCATGATAAAGAAGATTCAAAGAGAGTGAGATGCCAGCTCCTTTCGTTCAGTCAGTAGCTTCAATCATTTCTGGACGTTTTTCAAAGGCAAAAATCATTGAATATTGTAAATGCACAAACAGTAATTTCTCCGCATTGCAAGGTGCAATTCTGAAATTTTTTACTTTTTCCTGCTCCTCTTAGCATGATAAAGAAGATTCAAAGAGAGTGAGATGCCAGCTCCTTTCATTCAGTCAGTAGCTTCAATCATTTCTGGTATATGAATAACATGATGTTTTTCAATGGCAAAAATCAATGAATATTGTAAATGCACAAACAGTAATTTCTCCGCATTGCAAGGTGCAATTCTGAAGTTTTTTGCTTTTTCCTGCTCCTCTTAGCATGATAAAGAAGATTCAAAGAGAGTGAGATGCCAGCTCCTTTCATTCAGTCAGTAGCTTCAATCATTTCTGGACGTTTTTCAATGGCAAAAATCATTGAATATTGTAAATGCACAAACAGTAATTTCTCCGCCTTGCAAGGTGCAATTCTGAAATTTTTTACTTTTTCCTGCTCCTCTTAGCATGATAAAGAAGATTCAAAGAGAGTGAGATGCCAGCTCCTTTCATTCAGTCAGTAGCTTCAATCATTTCTGGTATATGAATAACATGATGTTTTTCAATGGCAAAAATCAATGAATATTGTAAATGCACAAACAGTAATTTCTCCGCATTGCAAGGTGCAATTCTGAAATTTTTTGCTTTTTCCTGCTCCTCTTAGCATGATAAAGAAGATTCAAAGAAAGTGAGATGCCAGCTCCTTTTATTCAGTCAGTAGCTTCAATCATTTCTGGACGTTTTTCAATGGCAAACATCAATGAATATTGTAAATGCACAAACAGTAATTTCTTCGCATTGCAAGGTGCAATTCTGAAATTTTTTGCTTTTTCCTGCTCCTCTTAGCATGATAAACAAGATTCAAAGAGAGTGAGATGCCAGCTCCTTTCATTCAGTCAGTAGCTTCAATCATTTCTGGACGTTTTTCAATGGCAAAAATCAATGAATATTGTAAATGCACAAACAGTAATTTCTCCGCATTGCAAGGTGCAATTCTGAAATTTTTTACTTTTTCCTGCTCCTCTTAGCATGATAAAGAAGATTCAAAGAGAGTGAGATGCCAGCTCCTTTCATTCAGTCAGTAGCTTCAAACATTCCTGGTATATGAATAACATAATGTTTTTCAATGGCAAAAATCAATGAATATTGTAAATGCACAAACAGTAATTTCTCCGCATTGCAAGGTGCAATTCTGAAATTTTTTGCTTTTTCCTGCTCCTCTTAGCATGATAAAGAAGATTCAAAGAGAGTGAGATGCCAGCTCCTTTCATTCAGTCAGTAGCTTCAATCATTTCTGGACGTTTTTCAATTGCAAAAATCAATGAATATTGTAAATGCACAAACAGTAATTTCTCCGCATTGCAAGGTGCAATTCTGAAATTTTTTGCTTTTTCCTGCTCCTCTTAGCATGATAAAGAAGATTCAAAGAGAGTGAGATGCCAGCTCCTTTCATTCAGTCAGTAGCTTCAAACATTTCTGGTATATGAATAACATGATGTTTTTCAATGGCAAAAATCAATGAATATTGTAAATGCACAAACAGTAATTTCTCCGCATTGCAAGGTGCAATTCTGAAATTTTTTGCTTTTTCCTGCTCCTCTTAGCATGATAAAGAAGATTCAAAGAGAGTGAGATGCCAGCTCCTTTCATTCAGTCAGTAGCATCAATCATTTCTGGTATATGAATAACATGATGTTTTTCAATGGCAAAAATCAATGAATATTGTAAATGCACAAACAGTAATTTCTCCGCATTGCAAGGTGCAATTCTGAAATTTTTTGCTTTTTCCTGCTCCTCTTAGCATGATAAAGAAGATTCAAAGAGAGTGAGATGCCAGCTCCTTTCGTTCAGTCAGTAGCTTCAATCATTTCTGGACGTTTTTCAAAGGCAAAAATCATTGAATATTGTAAATGCACAAACAGTAATTTCTCCGCATTGCAAGGTGCAATTCTGAAATTTTTTACTTTTTCCTGCTCCTCTTAGCATGATAAAGAAGATTCAAAGAGAGTGAGATGCCAGCTCCTTTCATTCAGTCAGTAGCTTCAATCATTTCTGGTATATGAATAACATGATGTTTTTCAATGGCAAAAATCAATGAATATTGTAAATGCACAAACAGTAATTTCTCCGCATTGCAAGGTGCAATTCTGAAATTTTTTGCTTTTTCCTGCTCCTCTTAGCATGATAAAGAAGATTCAAAGAGAGTGAGATGCCAGCTCCTTTCATTCAGTCAGTAGCTTCAATCATTTCTGGACGTTTTTCAATGGCAAAAATCATTGAATATTGTAAATGCACAAACAGTAATTTCTCCGCATTGCAAGGTGCAATTCTGAAATTTTTTACTTTTTCCTGCTCCTCTTAGCATGATAAAGAAGATTCAAAGAGAGTGAGATGCCAGCTCCTTTCATTCAGTCAGTAGCTTCAATCATTTCTGGTATATGAATAACATGATGTTTTTCAATGGCAAAAATCAATGAATATTGTAAATGCACAAACAGTAATTTCTCCGCATTGCAAGGTGCAATTCTGAAATTTTTTGCTTTTTCCTGCTCCTCTTAGCATGATAATGAAGATTCAAAGAGAGTGAGATGCCAGCTCCTTTCATTCAGTCAGTAGCTTCAATCATTTCTGGACGTTTTTCAATGGCAAAAATCAATGAATATTGTAAATGCACAAACAGTAACTTCTCCGCATTGCAAGGTGCAATTCTGAAATTTTTTGCTTTTTCCTGCTCCTCTTAGCATGATAAACAAGATTAAAAGAGAGTGAGATGCCAGCTCCTTTCATTCAGTCAGTAGCTTCAATCATTTCTGGACGTTTTTCAATGGCAAAAATCAATGAATATTGTAAATGCACAAACAGTAATTTCTCCGCATTGCAAGGTGCAATTCTGAAATTTTTTGCTTTTTCCTGCTCCTCTTAGCATGATAAAGAAGATTCAAAGAGAGTGAGATGCCAGCTCCTTTCATTCAGTCAGTAGCTTCAAACATTCCTGGTATATGAATAACATGATGTTTTTCAATGGCAAAAATCAATGAATATTGTAAATGCACAAACAGTAATTTCTCCGCATTGCAAGGTGCAATTCTGAAATTTTTTGCTTTTTCCTGCTCCTCTTAGCATGATAAAGAAGATTCAAAGAGAGTGAGATGCCAGCTCCTTTCATTCAGTCAGTAGCTTCAATCATTTCTGGACGTTTTTCAATTGCAAAAATCAATGAATATTGTAAATGCACAAACAGTAATTTCTCCGCATTGCAAGGTGCAACTCTGAAATTTTTTGCTTTTTCCTGCTCCTCTTAGCATGATAAAGAAGATTCAAAGAGAGTGAGATGCCAGCTCCTTTCATTCAGTCAGTAGCTTCAAACATTTCTGGTATATGAATAACATGATGTTTTTCAATGGCAAAAATCAATGAATATTGTAAATGCACAAACAGTAATTTCTCCGCATTGCAAGGTGCAATTCTGAAATTTTTTGCTTTTTCCTGCTCCTCTTAGCATGATAAAGAAGATTCAAGGAGAGTGAGATGCCAGCTCCTTTCATTCAGTCAGTAGCTTCAAACATTTCTGGTATATGAATAACATGATGTTTTTCAATGGCAAAAATCAATGAATATTGTAAATGCACAAACAGTAATTTCTCCGCATTGCAAGGTGCAATTCTGAAATTTTTTGCTTTATCCTGCTCCTCTTAGCATGATAAAGAAGATTCAAAGAGAGTGAGATGCCAGCTCCTTTCATTCAGTCAGTAGCTTCAATCATTTCTGGACGTTTTTCAATGGCAAAAATCATTGAATATTGTAAATGCACAAACAGTAATTTCTCCGCATTGCAAGGTGCAATTCTGAAATTTTTTACTTTTTCCTGCTCCTCTTAGCATGATAAAGAAGATTCAAAGAAAGTGAGATGCCAGCTCCTTTCATTCAGTCAGTAGCTTCAATCATTTCTGGTATATGAATAACATGATGTTTTTCAATGGCAAAAATCAATGAATATTGTAAATGCACAAACAGTAATTTCTCCGCATTGCAAGGTGCAATTCTGAGATTTTTTGCTTTTTCCTGCTCCTCTTAGCATGATAAAGAAGATTCAAAGAGAGTGAGATGCCAGCTCCTTTCATTCAGTCAGTAGCTTCAATCATTTCTGGACGTTTTTCAATGGCAAAAATCAATGAATATTCTAAATGCACAAACAGTAATTTCTCCGCATTGCAAGGTGCAATTCTGAAATTTTTTGCTTTTTCCTGCTCCTCTTAGCATGATAAACAAGATTCAAAGAGAGTGAGATGCCAGCTCCTTTCATTCAGTCAGTAGCTTCAATCATTTCTGGACGTTTTTCAATGGCAAAAATCAATGAATATTGTAAATGCACAAACAGTAATTTCTCCGCATTGCAAGGTGCAATTCTGATTTTTTTGCTTTTTCCTGCTCCTCTTAGCATGATAAAGAAGATTCAAAGAGAGTGAGACGCCAGCTCCTTTCGTTCAGTCAGTAGCTTCAATCATTTCTGGACGTTTTTCAATGGCAAAAATCATTGAATATTGTAAATGCACAAACAGTAATTTCTCCGCATTGCAAGGTGCAATTCTGAAATTTTTTACTTTTTCCTGCTCCTCTTAGCATGATAAAGAAGATTCAAAGAGAGTGAGATGTCAGCTCCTTTCATTCAGTCAGTAGCTTCAATCATTTCTGGTATATGAATAACATGATGTTTTTCAATGGCAAAAATCAATGAATATTGTAAATGCACAAACAGTAATTTCTCCGCATTGCAAGGTGCAATTCTGAAATTTTTTGCTTTTTCCTGCTCCTCTTAGCATGATAAAGAAGATTCAAAGAGAGTGAGATGCCAGCTCCTTTCATTCAGTCAGTAGCTTCAATCATTTCTGGACGTTTTTCAATGGCAAAAATCAACGAATATTGTAAATGCACAAACAGTAATTTCTCCGCATTGCAAGGTGCAATTCTGAAATTTTTTGCTTTTTCCTGCTCCTCTTAGCATGATAAAGAAGATTCAAAGAGAGTGAGATGCCAGCTCCTTACATTCAGTCAGTAGCTTCAATCATTTCTGGTAAATGAATAACATGATGTTTTTCAATGGCAAAAATCAATGAATTTTGTAAATGCACAAACAGTAATTTCTCCGCATTGCAAGGCGCAATTCTGAAATTTTTTGCTTTTTCCTGCTCCTCTTAGCATGATAAAGAAGATTCAAAGAGAGTGAGATGCCAGCTCCTTTCATTCAGTCAGTAGCTTCAATCATTTCTGGACGTTTTTCAATTGCAAAAATCAATGAATATTGTAAATGCACAAACAGTAATTTCTCCGCATTGCAAGGTGCAACTCTGAAATTTTTTGCTTTTTCCTGCTCCTCTTAGCATGATAAAGAAGATTCAAAGAGAGTGAGATGCCAGCTCCTTTCATTCAGTCAGTAGCTTCAAACATTTCTGGTATATGAATAACATGATGTTTTTCAATGGCAAAAATCAATGAATATTGTAAATGCACAAACAGTAATTTCTCCGCATTGCAAGGTGCAATTCTGAAATTTTTTGCTTTATCCTGCTCCTCTTAGCATGATAAAGAAGATTCAAGGAGAGTGAGATGCCAGCTCCTTTCATTCAGTCAGTAGCTTCAAACATTTCTGGTATATGAATAACATGATGTTTTTCAATGGCAAAAATCAATGAATATTGTAAATGCACAAACAGTAATTTCTCCGCATTGCAAGGTGCAATTCTGAAATTTTTTGCTTTATCCTGCTCCTCTTAGCATGATAAAGAAGATTCAAAGAGAGTGAGATGCCAGCTCCTTTCATTCAGTCAGTAGCTTCAATCATTTCTGGACGTTTTTCAATGGCAAAAATCATTGAATATTGTAAATGCACAAACAGTAATTTCTCCGCATTGCAAGGTGCAATTCTGAAATTTTTTACTTTTTCCTGCTCCTCTTAGCATGATAAAGAAGATTCAAAGAAAGTGAGATGCCAGCTCCTTTCATTCAGTCAGTAGCTTCAATCATTTCTGGTATATGAATAACATGATGTTTTTCAATGGCAAAAATCAATGAATATTGTAAATGCACAAACAGTAATTTCTCCGCATTGCAAGGTGCAATTCTGAGATTTTTTGCTTTTTCCTGCTCCTCTTAGCATGATAAAGAAGATTCAAAGAGAGTGAGATGCCAGCTCCTTTCATTCAGTCAGTAGCTTCAATCATTTCTGGACGTTTTTCAATGGCAAAAATCAATGAATATTCTAAATGCACAAACAGTAATTTCTCCGCATTGCAAGGTGCAATTCTGAAATTTTTTGCTTTTTCCTGCTCCTCTTAGCATGATAAACAAGATTCAAAGAGAGTGAGATGCCAGCTCCTTTCATTCAGTCAGTAGCTTCAATCATTTCTGGACGTTTTTCAATGGCAAAAATCAATGAATATTGTAAATGCACAAACAGTAATGTCTCCGCATTGCAAGGTGCAATTCTGATTTTTTTGCTTTTTCCTGCTCCTCTTAGCATGATAAAGAAGATTCAAAGAGAGTGAGACGCCAGCTCCTTTCGTTCAGTCAGTAGCTTCAATCATTTCTGGACGTTTTTCAATGGCAAAAATCATTGAATATTGTAAATGCACAAACAGTAATTTCTCCGCATTGCAAGGTGCAATTCTGAAATTTTTTACTTTTTCCTGCTCCTCTTAGCATGATAAAGAAGATTCAAAGAGAGTGAGATGCCAGCTCCTTTCATTCAGTCAGTAGCTTCAATCATTTCTGGTATATGAATAACATGATGTTTTTCAATGGCAAAAATCAATGAATATTGTAAATGCACAAACAGTAATTTCTCCGCATTGCAAGGTGCAATTCTGAAATTTTTTGCTTTTTCCTGCTCCTCTTAGCATGATAAAGAAGATTCAAAGAGAGTGAGATGCCAGCTCCTTTCATTCAGTCAGTAGCTTCAATCATTTCTGGACGTTTTTCAATGGCAAAAATCAACGAATATTGTAAATGCACAAACAGTAATTTCTCCGCATTGCAAGGTGCAATTCTGAAATTTTTTGCTTTTTCCTGCTCCTCTTAGCATGATAAAGAAGATTCAAAGAGAGTGAGATGCCAGCTCCTTACATTCAGTCAGTAGCTTCAATCATTTCTGGTAAATGAATAACATGATGTTTTTCAATGGCAAAAATCAATGAATTTTGTAAATGCACAAACAGTAATTTCTCCGCATTGCAAGGCGCAATTCTGAAATTTTTTGCTTTTTCCTGCTCCTCTTAGCATGATAAAGAAGATTCAAAGAGAGTGAGATGCCAGCTCCTTTCATTCAGTCAGTAGCTTCAATCATTTCTGGACGTTTTTCAATGGCAAAAATCAATGAATATTGTAAATGCACAAACAGTAATTTCTCCGCATTGCAAGGAGCAATTCTGAAATTTTTTGCTTTTTCCTGCTCCTCTTAGCATGATAAAGAAGATTCAAAGAGAGTGAGATGCCAGCTCCTTTCATTCAGTCAGTAGCTTCAATCATTTCTGGACGTTTTTCAATGGCAAAAATCAATGAATATTGTAAATGCACAAACTGTAATTTCTCCGCATTGCAAGGTGCAATTCTGAAATTTTTTGCTTTTTCCTGCTCCTCTTAGCATGATAAAGAAGATTCAAGGAGAGTGAGATGCCAGCTCCTTTCATTCAGTCAGTAGCTTCAAACATTTCTGGTATATGAATAACATGATGTTTTTCAATGGCAAAAATCAATGAATATTGTAAATGCACAAACAGTAATTTCTCCGCATTGCAAGGTGCAATTCTGAAATTTTTTGCTTTATCCTGCTCCTCTTAGCATGATAAAGAAGATTCAAAGAGAGTGAGATGCCAGCTCCTTTCATTCAGTCAGTAGCTTCAATCATTTCTGGACGTTTTTCAATGGCAAAAATCATTGAATATTGTAAATGCACAAACAGTAATTTCTCCGCATTGCAAGGTGCAATTCTGAAATTTTTTACTTTTTCCTGCTCCTCTTAGCATGATAAAGAAGATTCAAAGAAAGTGAGATGCCAGCTCCTTTCATTCAGTCAGTAGCTTCAATCATTTCTGGTATATGAATAACATGATGTTTTTCAATGGCAAAAATCAATGAATATTGTAAATGCACAAACAGTAATTTCTCCGCATTGCAAGGTGCAATTCTGAGATTTTTTGCTTTTTCCTGCTCCTCTTAGCATGATAAAGAAGATTCAAAGAGAGTGAGATGCCAGCTCCTTTCATTCAGTCAGTAGCTTCAATCATTTCTGGACGTTTTTCAATGGCAAAAATCAATGAATATTCTAAATGCACAAACAGTAATTTCTCCGCATTGCAAGGTGCAATTCTGAAATTTTTTGCTTTTTCCTGCTCCTCTTAGCATGATAAACAAGATTCAAAGAGAGTGAGATGCCAGCTCCTTTCATTCAGTCAGTAGCTTCAATCATTTCTGGACGTTTTTCAATGGCAAAAATCAATGAATATTGTAAATGCACAAACAGTAATTTCTCCGCATTGCAAGGTGCAATTCTGATTTTTTTGCTTTTTCCTGCTCCTCTTAGCATGATAAAGAAGATTCAAAGAGAGTGAGACGCCAGCTCCTTTCGTTCAGTCAGTAGCTTCAATCATTTCTGGACGTTTTTCAATGGCAAAAATCATTGAATATTGTAAATGCACAAACAGTAATTTCTCCGCATTGCAAGGTGCAATTCTGAAATTTTTTACTTTTTCCTGCTCCTCTTAGCATGATAAAGAAGATTCAAAGAGAGTGAGATGCCAGCTCCTTTCATTCAGTCAGTAGCTTCAATCATTTCTGGTATATGAATAACATGATGTTTTTCAATGGCAAAAATCAATGAATATTGTAAATGCACAAACAGTAATTTCTCCGCATTGCAAGGTGCAATTCTGAAATTTTTTGCTTTTTCCTGCTCCTCTTAGCATGATAAAGAAGATTCAAAGAGAGTGAGATGCCAGCTCCTTTCATTCAGTCAGTAGCTTCAATCATTTCTGGACGTTTTTCAATGGCAAAAATCAACGAATATTGTAAATGCACAAACAGTAATTTCTCCGCATTGCAAGGTGCAATTCTGAAATTTTTTGCTTTTTCCTGCTCCTCTTAGCATGATAAAGAAGATTCAAAGAGAGTGAGATGCCAGCTCCTTACATTCAGTCAGTAGCTTCAATCATTTCTGGTAAATGAATAACATGATGTTTTTCAATGGCAAAAATCAATGAATTTTGTAAATGCACAAACAGTAATTTCTCCACATTGCAAGGCGCAATTCTGAAATTTTTTGCTTTTTCCTGCTCCTCTTAGCATGATAAAGAAGATTCAAAGAGAGTGAGATGCCAGCTCCTTTCAATCAGTCAGTAGCTTCAATCATTTCTGGACGTTTTTCAATGGCAAAAATCAATGAATATTGTAAATGCACAAACAGTAATTTCTCCGCATTGCAAGGTGCAATTCTGAAATTTTTTGCTTTTTCCTGCTCCTCTTAGCATGATAAAGAAGATTCAAAGAGAGTGAGATGCCAGCTCCTTTCATTCAGTCAGTAGCTTCAATCATTTCTGGACGTTTTTCAATGGCAAAAATCAATGAATATTGTAAATGCACAAACAGTAATTTTTCCGCATTGCAAGGTGCAATTCTGAAATTTTTTGCTTATTCCTGCTCCTCTTAGCATGATAAAGAAGATTCAAAGAGAGTGAGGTGCCAGCTCCTTTCATTCAGTCAGTAGCTTCAAACATTTCTGGTATATGAATAACGTTTTTCAATGGCAAAAATCAATGAATATTGTAAATGCACAAACAGTTATTTCTCCGCATTGCAAGGTGCAATTCTGAAATTTTTTGCTTTTTCCTGCTCCTCTTAGCATGATAAAGAAGATTCAAAGAGAGTGAGATGCCAGCTCCTTTCATTCAGTCAGTAGCTTCAATCATTTCTGGACGTTTTTCAATGGCAAAAATCAATGAATATTGTAAATGCACAAACAGTAATTTCTCCGCATTGCAAGGTGCAATTCTGAAATTTTTTGCTTTTTCCTGCTCCTCTTAGCATGATAAAGAAGATTCAAAGAGAGTGAGATGCCAGCTCCTTTCATTCAGTCAGTAGCTTCAATCATTTCTGGACGTTTTTCAATGGCAAAAATCAATGAATATTGTAAATGCACAAACAGTAATTTCTCCGCATTGCAAGGTGCAATTCTGAAATTTTTTGCTTTTTCCTGCTCCTCTTAGCATGATAAAGAAGATTCAAAGAGAGTGAGATGCCAGATCCTTTCATTCAGTCAGTAGCTTCAATCATTTCTGGACGGTTTTCAATTGCAAAAATCAATGAATATTGTAAATGCACAAACAGTAATTTCTCCGCATTGCAAGGTGCAATTCTGAAATTTTTGCTTTTTCCTGCTCCTCTTAGCATGATAAAGAAGATTCAAAGAGAGTGAGGTGCCAGCTCCTTTCATTCAGTCAGTAGCTTCAAACATTTCTGGTATATGAATAACATGTTTTTCAATGGCAAAAATCAATGAATATTGTAAATGCACAAACAGTAATTTCTCCGCATTGCAAGGAGCAATTCTGAAATTTTTTGCTTTTTCCTGCTCCTCTTAGCATGATAAAGAAGATTCAAAGAGAGTGAGATGCCAGCTCCTTTCATTCAGTCAGTAGCTTCAATCATTTCTGGACGTTTTTCAATGGCAAAAATCAATGAATATTGTAAATGCACAAACTGTAATTTCTCCGCATTGCAAGGTGCAATTCTGAAATTTTTTGCTTTTTCCTGCTCCTCTTAGCATGATAAAGAAGATTCAAAGAGAGTGAGATGCCAGCTCTTTTCATTCAGTCAGTAGCTTCAAACATTTCTGGACGTTTTTCAATGGCAAAAATCAATGAATATTGTAAATGCACAAACAGTAATTTCTCCGCATTGCAAGGTGCAATTCTGAAATTTTTTGCTTTTTCCTGCTCCTCTTAGCATGATAAAGAAGATTCAAAGAGAGTGAGATGCCAGCTCCTTTCATTCAATCAGTAGCTTCAAACATTTCTGGTATATGAATAACATGATGTTTTTCAATGGCAAAAATCAATGAATATTGTAAATGCACAAACAGTAATTTCTCCGCATTGCAAGGTGCAATTCTGAAATTTTTTGCTTTTTCCTGCTCCTCTTAGCATGATAAAGAAGATTCAAAGAGAGTGAGATGCCAGCTCCTTTCATTCAGTCAGTAGCTTCAATCATTTCTGGACGTTTTTCAATGGCAAAAATCAATGAATATTGTAAATGCACAAACAGTAATTTCTCCGCATTGCAAGGTGCAATTCTGAAATTTTTTGCTTTTTCCTGCTCCTCTTAGCATGATAAAGAAGATTCAAAGAGAGTGAGATGCCAGCTCCTTACATTCAGTCAGTAGCTTCAATCATTTCTGGTAAATGAATAACATGATGTTTTTCAATGGCAAAAATCAATGAATTTTGTAAATGCACAAACAGTAATTTCTCCGCATTGCAAGGCGCAATTCTGAAATTTTTTGCTTTTTCCTGCTCCTCTTAGCATGATAAAGAAGATTCAAAGAGAGTGAGATGCCAGCTCCTTTCAATCAGTCAGTAGCTTCAATCATTTCTGGACGTTTTTCAATGGCAAAAATCAATGAATATTGTAAATGCACAAACAGTAATTTCTCCGCATTGCAAGGTGCAATTCTGAAATTTTTTGCTTTTTCCTGCTCCTCTTAGCATGATAAAGAAGATTCAAAGAGAGTGAGATGCCAGCTCCTTTCATTCAGTCAGTAGCTTCAATCATTTCTGGACGTTTTTCAATGGCAAAAATCAATGAATATTGTAAATGCACAAACAGTAATTTCTCCGCATTGCAAGGTGCAATTCTGAAATTTTTTGCTTTTTCCTGCTCCTCTTAGCATGATAAAGAAGATTCAAAGAGAGTGAGATGCCAGCTCCTTTCATTCAGTCAGTAGCTTCAAACATTCCTGGTATATGAATAACATGATGTTTTTCAATGGCAAAAATCAATGAATATTGTAAATGCACAGACAGTAATTTCTCCGCATTGCAAGGTGCAATTCTGAAATTTTTTGCTTTTTCCTGCTCCTCTTAGCATGATAAAGAAGATTCAAAGAGAGTGAGATGCCAGCTCCTTTCATTCAGTCAGTAGCTTCAATCATTTCTGGACGTTTTTCAATTGCAAAAATCAATGAATATTGTAAATGCACAAACAGTAATTTCTCCGCATTGCAAGGTGCAACTCTGAAATTTTTTGCTTTTTCCTGCTCCTCTTAGCATGATAAAGAAGATTCAAAGAGAGTGAGATGCCAGCTCCTTTCATTCAGTCAGTAGCTTCAATCATTTCTGGTATATGAATAACGTGATGTTTTTCAATGGCAAAAATCAATGAATATTGTAAATGCACAAACAGTAATTTCTCCGCATTGCAAGGTGCAATTCTGAAATTTTTTGCTTTTTCCTGCTCCTCTTAGCATGATAAAGAAGATTCAAAGAGAGTGAGATGCCAGCTCCTTTCATTCAGTCAGTAGCTTCAAACATTTCTGGTATATGAATAACATGATGTTTTTCAATGGCAAAAATCAATGAATATTGTAAATGCACAAACAGTAATTTCTCCGCATTGCAAGGTGCAATTCTGAAATTTTTTGCTTTTTCCTGCTCCTCTTAGCATGATAAAGAAGATTCAAGGAGAGTGAGATGCCAGCTCCTTTCATTCAGTCAGTAGCTTCAAACATTTCTGGTATATGAATAACATGATGTTTTTCAATGGCAAAAATCAATGAATATTGTAAATGCACAAACAGTAATTTCTCCGCATTGCAAGGTGCAATTCTGAAATTTTTTGCTTTATCCTGCTCCTCTTAGCATGATAAAGAAGATTCAAAGAGAGTGAGATGCCAGCTCCTTTCATTCAGTCAGTAGCTTCAATCATTTCTGGACGTTTTTCAATGGCAAAAATCATTGAATATTGTAATTGCACAAACAGTAATTTCTCCGCATTGCAAGGTGCAATTCTGAAATTTTTTACTTTTTCCTGCTCCTCTTAGCATGATAAAGAAGATTCAAAGAGAGTGAGATGCCAGCTCCTTTCATTCAGTCAGTAGCTTCAATCATTTCTGGTATATGAATAACATGATGTTTTTCAATGGCAAAAATCAATGAATATTGTAAATGCACAAACAGTAATTTCTCCGCATTGCAAGGTGCAATTCTGAGATTTTTTGCTTTTTCCTGCTCCTCTTAGCATGATAAAGAAGATTCAAAGAGAGTGAGATGCCAGCTCCTTTCATTCAGTCAGTAGCTTCAATCATTTCTGGACGTTTTTCAATGGCAAAAATCAATGAATATTCTAAATGCACAAACAGTAATTTCTCCGCATTGCAAGGTGCAATTCTGAAATTTTTTGCTTTTTCCTGCTCCTCTTAGCATGATAAACAAGATTCAAAGAGAGTGAGATGCCAGCTCCTTTCATTCAGTCAGTAGCTTCAATCATTTCTGGACGTTTTTCAATGGCAAAAATCAATGAATATTGTAAATGCACAAACAGTAATTTCTCCGCATTGCAAGGTGCAATTCTGATTTTTTTCCTTTTCCTGCTCCTCTTAGCATGATAAAGAAGATTCAAAGAGAGTGAGACGCCAGCTCCTTTCGTTCAGTCAGTAGCTTCAATCATTTCTGGACGTTTTTCAATGGCAAAAATCATTGAATATTGTAAATGCACAAACAGTAATTTCTCCGCATTGCAAGGTGCAATTCTGAAATTTTTTACTTTTTCCTGCTCCTCTTAGCATGATAAAGAAGATTCAAAGAGAGTGAGATGCCAGCTCCTTTCATTCAGTCAGTAGCTTCAATCATTTCTGGTATATGAATAACATGATGTTTTTCAATGGCAAAAATCAATGAATATTGTAAATGCACAAACAGTAATTTCTCCGCATTGCAAGGTGCAATTCTGAAATTTTTTGCTTTTTCCTGCTCCTCTTAGCATGATAAAGAAGATTCAAAGAGAGTGAGATGCCAGCTCCTTTCATTCAGTCAGTAGCTTCAATCATTTCTGGACGTTTTTCAATGGCAAAAATCAACGAATATTGTAAATGCACAAACAGTAATTTCTCCGCATTGCAAGGTGCAATTCTGAAATTTTTTGCTTTTTCCTGCTCCTCTTAGCATGATAAAGAAGATTCAAAGAGAGTGAGATGCCAGCTCCTTACATTCAGTCAGTAGCTTCAATCATTTCTGGTAAATGAATAACATGATGTTTTTCAATGGCAAAAATCAATGAATTTTGTAAATGCACAAACAGTAATTTCTCCGCATTGCAAGGCGCAATTCTGAAATTTTTTGCTTTTTCCTGCTCCTCTTAGCATGATAAAGAAGATTCAAAGAGAGTGAGATGCCAGCTCCTTTCAATCAGTCAGTAGCTTCAATCATTTCTGGACGTTTTTCAATGGCAAAAATCAATGAATATTGTAAATGCACAAACAGTAATTTCTCCGCATTGCAAGGTGCAATTCTGAAATTTTTTGCTTTTTCCTGCTCCTCTTAGCATGATAAAGAAGATTCAAAGAGAGTGAGATGCCAGCTCCTTTCATTCAGTCAGTAGCTTCAATCATTTCTGGACGTTTTTCAATGGCAAAAATCAATGAATATTGTAAATGCACAAACAGTAATTTTTCCGCATTGCAAGGTGCAATTCTGAAATTTTTTGCTTATTCCTGCTCCTCTTAGCATGATAAAGAAGATTCAAAGAGAGTGACGTGCCAGCTCCTTTCATTCAGTCAGTAGCTTCAAACATTTCTGGTATATGAATAACGTTTTTCAATGGCAAAAATCAATGAATATTGTAAATGCACAAACAGTTATTTCTCCGCATTGCAAGGTGCAATTCTGAAATTTTTTGCTTTTTCCTGCTCCTCTTAGCATGATAAAGAAGATTCAAAGAGAGTGAGATGCCAGCTCCTTTCATTCAGTCAGTAGCTTCAATCATTTCTGGACGTTTTTCAATGGCAAAAATCAATGAATATTGTAAATGCACAAACAGTAATTTCTCCGCATTGCAAGGTGCAATTCTGAAATTTTTTGCTTTTTCCTGCTCCTCTTAGCATGATAAAGAAGATTCAAAGAGAGTGAGATGCCAGATACTTTCATTCAGTCAGTAGCTTCAATCATTTCTGGACGGTTTTCAATGGCAAAAATCAATGAATATTGTAAATGCACAAACAGTAATTTCTCCGCATTGCAAGGTGCAATTCTGAAATTTTTGCTTTTTCCTGCTCCTCTTAGCATGATAAAGAAGATTCAAAGAGAGTGAGGTGCCAGCTCCTTTCATTCAGTCAGTAGCTTCAAACATTTCTGGTATATGAATAACATGTTTTTCAATGGCAAAAATCAATGAATATTGTAAATGCACAAACAGTAATTTCTCCGCATTGCAAGGAGCAATTCTGAAATTTTTTGCTTTTTCCTGCTCCTCTTAGCATGATAAAGAAGATTCAAAGAGAGTGAGATGCCAGCTCCTTTCATTCAGTCAGTAGCTTCAATCATTTCTGGACGTTTTTCAATGGCAAAAATCAATGAATATTGTAAATGCACAAACTGTAATTTCTCCGCATTGCAAGGTGCAATTCTGAAATTTTTTGCTTTTTCCTGCTCCTCTTAGCATGATAAAGAAGATTCAAAGAGAGTGAGATGCCAGCTCTTTTCATTCAGTCAGTAGCTTCAATCATTTCTGGACGTTTTTCAATGGCAAAAATCATTGAATATTGTAAATGCACAAACAGTAATTTCTCCGCATTGCAAGGTGCAATTCTGAAATTTTTTGCTTTTTCCTGCTCCTCTTAGCATGATAAAGAAGATTCAAAGAGAGTGAGATGCCAGCTCCTTTCATTCAATCAGTAGCTTCAAACATTTCTGGTATATGAATAACATGATGTTTTACAATGGCAAAAATCAATGAATATTGTAAATGCACAAACAGTAATTTCTCCGCATTGCAAGGTGCAATTCTGAAATTTTTTGCTTTTTCCTGCTCCTCTTAGCATGATAAAGAAGATTCAAAGAGAGTGAGATGCCAGCTCCTTTCATTCAGTCAGTAGCTTCAATCATTTCTGGACGTTTTTCAATGGCAAAAATCAATGAATATTGTAAATGCACAAACAGTAATTTCTCCGCATTGCAAGGTGCAATTCTGAAATTTTTTGCTTTTTCCTGCTCCTCTTAGCATGATAAAGAAGATTCAAAGAGAGTGAGATGCCAGCTCCTTACATTCAGTCAGTAGCTTCAATCATTTCTGGTAAATGAATAACATGATGTTTTTCAATGGCAAAAATCAATGAATTTTGTAAATGCACAAACAGTAATTTCTCCGCATTGCAAGGCGCAATTCTGAAATTTTTTGCTTTTTCCTGCTCCTCTTAGCATGATAAAGAAGATTCAAAGAGAGTGAGATGCCAGCTCCTTTCAATCAGTCAGTAGCTTCAATCATTTCTGGACGTTTTTCAATGGCAAAAATCAATGAATATTGTAAATGCACAAACAGTAATTTCTCCGCATTGCAAGGTGCAATTCTGAAATTTTTTGCTTTTTCCTGCTCCTCTTAGCATGATAAAGAAGATTCAAAGAGAGTGAGATGCCAGCTCCTTTCATTCAGTCAGTAGCTTCAATCATTTCTGGACGTTTTTCAATGGCAAAAATCAATGAATATTGTAAATGCACAAACAGTAATTTTTCCGCATTGCAAGGTGCAATTCTGAAATTTTTTGCTTATTCCTGCTCCTCTTAGCATGATAAAGAAGATTCAAAGAGAGTGAGGTGCCAGCTCCTTTCATTCAGTCAGTAGCTTCAAACATTTCTGGTATATGAATAACGTTTTTCAATGGCAAAAATCAATGAATATTGTAAATGCACAAACAGTTATTTCCCTTCATTGCAAGGTGCAATTCTGAAATTTTTTGCTTTTTCCTGCTCCTCTTAGCATGATAAAGAAGATTCAAAGAGAGTGAGATGCCAGCTCCTTTCATTCAGTCAGTAGCTTCAATCATTTCTGGACGTTTTTCAATGGCAAAAATCAATGAATATTGTAAATGCACAAACAGTAATTTCTCCGCATTGCAAGGTGCAATTCTGAAATTTTTTGCTTTTTCCTGCTCCTCTTAGCATGATAAAGAAGATTCAAAGAGAGTGAGATGCCAGCTCCTTTCATTCAGTCAGTAGCTTCAATCATTTCTGGACGTTTTTCAATGGCAAAAATCAATGAATATTGTAAATGCACAAACAGTAATTTCTCCGCATTGCAAGGTGCAATTCTGAAATTTTTGCTTTTTCCTGCTCCTCTTAGCATGATAAAGAAGATTCAAAGAGAGTGAGGTGCCAGCTCCTTTCATTCAGTCAGTAGCTTCAAACATTTCTGGTATATGAATAACATGTTTTTCAATGGCAAAAATCAATGAATATTGTAAATGCACAAACAGTAATTTCTCCGCATTGCAAGGAGCAATTCTGTAATTTTTTGCTTTTTCCTGCTCCTGTTAGCAAGATAAAGAAGATTCAAAGAGAGTGAGATGCCAGCTCCTTTCATTCAGTCAGTAGCTTCAATCATTTCTGGACGTTTTTCAATGGCAAAAATCAATGAATATTGTAAATGCACAAACTGTAATTTCTCCGCATTGCAAGGTGAAATTCTGAAATTTTTGCTTTTTCCTGCTCCTCTTAGCATGATAAAGAAGATTCAAAGAGAGTGAGATGCCAGCTCTTTTCATTCAGTCAGTAGCTTCAATCATTTCTGGACGTTTTTCAATGGCAAAAATCAATGAATATTGTAAATGCACAAACAGTAATTTCTCCGCATTGCAAGGTGCAATTCTGAAATTTTTTGCTTTTTCCTGCTCCTCTTAGCATGATAAAGAAGATTCAAAGAGAGTGAGATGCCAGCTCCTTTCATTCAATCAGTAGCTTCAAACATTTCTGGTATATGAATAACATGATGTTTTTCAATGGCAAAAATCAATGAATATTGTAAATGCACATACAGTAATTTCTCCGCATTGCAAGGTGCAATTCTGAAATTTTTTGCTTTTTCCTGCTCCTCTTAGCATGATAAAGAAGATTCAAAGAGAGTGAGATGCCAGCTCCTTTCATTCAGTCAGTAGCTTCAATCATTTCTGGACGTTTTTCAATGGCAAAAATCAATGAATATTGTAAATGCACAAACAGTAATTTCTCCGCATTGCAAGGTGCAATTCTGAAATTTTTTGCTTTTTCCTGCTCCTCTTAGCATGATAAAGAAGATTCAAAGAGAGTGAGGTGCCAGCTCCTTTCATTCAGTCAGTAGCTTCAAACATTTCTGGTATATGAATAACATGTTTTTCAATGGCAAAAATCAATGAATATTGTAAATGCACAAACTGTAATTTCTCCGCATTGCAAGGTGCAATTCTGAAATTTTTTGCTTTTTCCTGCTCCTCTTAGCATGATAAAGAAAATTCAAAGAGAGTGAGATGCCAGCTCCTTTCATTCAGTCAGTAGCTTCAATCATTTCTGGACGTTTTTCAATGGCAAAAATCAATGAATATTGTAAATGCACAAACAGTAATTTCTCCGCATTGCAAGGTGCAATTCTGAAATTTTTTGCTTTTTCCTGCTCCTCTTAGCATGATAAAGAAGATTCAAAGAGAGTGAGATGCCAGCTCCTTTCATTCAGTCAGTAGCTTCAATCATTTCTGGACGTTTTTCACTGGCAAAAATCAATGAATATTGTAAATGCACAAACTGTAATTTCTCCGCATTGTAAGGTGCAATTCTGAAATTTTTTGCTTTTTCCTGCTCCTCTTAGCATGATAAAGAAGATTCAAAGAGAGTGAGATGCCAGCTCCTTTCATTCAGTCAGTAGCTTCAATCATTTCTGGACGTTTTTCAATGGCAAAAATCAATGAATATTGTAAATGCACAAACAGTAATTTCTCCGCATTGCAAGGTGCAATTCTGAAATTTTTTGCTTTTTCCTGCTCCCCTTAGCATGATAAAGAAGATTCAAAGAGAGTGAGATGCCAGCTCCTTTCATTCAGTCAGTAGCTTCAATCATTTCTGGACGTTTTTCAATGGCAAAAATCAATGAATATTGTAAATGCACAAACAGAAATTTCTCCGCATTGCAAGGTGCAATTCTGAAATTTTTTGCTTTTTCCTGCTCCTCTTAGCATGATAAAGAAGATTCAAAGAGAGTGAGATGCCAGCTCCTTTCATTCAGTCAGTAGCTTCAAACATTTCTGGTATATGAATAACATGATGTTTTTCAATGGCAAAAATCAATGAATATTGTAAATGCACAAACAGTAATTTCTCCGCATTGCAAGGTGCAATTCTGAAATTTTTTGCTTTTTCCTGCTCCTCTTAGCATGATAAAGAAGATTCAAAGAGAGTGAGATGCCAGCTCCTTTCGTTCAGTCAGTAGCTTCAATCATTTCTGGACGTTTTTCAATGGCAAAAATCATTGAATATTGTAAATGCACAAACAGTAATTTCTCCGCATTGCAAGGTGCAATTCTGAAATTTTTTACATTTTCCTGCTCCTCTTAGCATGATAAAGAAGATTCAAAGAGAGTGAGATGCCAGCTCCTTTCATTCAGTCAGTAGCTTCAATCATTTCTGGTATATGAATAACATGATGTTTTTCAATGGCAAAAATCAATGAATATTGTAAATGCACAAACAGTAATTTCTCCGCATTGCAAGGTGCAATTCTGAAATTTTTTGCTTTTTCCTGCTCCTCTTAGCATGATAAAGAAGATTCAAAGAGAGTGAGATGCCAGCTCCTTTCATTCAGTCAGTAGCTTCAATCATTTCTGGACGTTTTTCAATGGCAAAAATCAATGAATATTGTAAATGCACAAACAGTAATTTCTCCGCATTGCAAGGTGCAATTCTGAAATTTTTTGCTTTTTCCTGCTCCTCTTAGCATGATAAAGAAGATTCAAAGAGAGTGAGGTGCCAGCTCCTTTCATTCAGTCAGTAGCTTCAAACATTTCTGGTATATGAATAACATGTTTTTCAATGGCAAAAATCAATGAATATTGTAAATGCACAAACAGTAATTTCTCCGCATTGCAAGGAGCAATTCTCAAATTTTTTGCTTTTTCCTGCTCCTCTTAGCATGATAAAGAAGATTCAAAGAGAGTGAGATGCCAGCTCCTTTCATTCAGTCAGTAGCTTCAATCATTTCTGGACGTTTTTCAATGGCAAAAATCAATGAATATTGTAAATGCACAAACTGTAATTTCTCCGCATTGCAAGGTGCAATTCTGAAATTTTTTGCTTTTTCCTGCTCCTCTTAGCATGATAAAGAAGATTCAAAGAGAGTGAGATGCCAGCTCCTTTCATTCAGTCAGTAGCTTCAATCATTTCTGGACGTTTTTCAATGGCAAAAATCAATGAATATTGTAAATGCACAAACAGTAATTTCTCCGCATTGCAAGGTGCAATTCTGAAATTTTTTGCTTTTTCCTGCTCCTCTTAGCATGATAAAGAAGATTCAAAGAGAGTGAGATGCCAGCTCCTTTCATTCAGTCAGTAGCTTCAAACATTTCTGGTATATGAATAACATGATGTTTTTCAATGGCAAAAATTAATGAATATTGTAAATGCACAAACAGTAATTTCTCCGCATTGCAAGGTGCAATTCTGAAATTTTTTGCTTTTTCCAGCTCCTCTTAGCATGATAAAGAAGATTCAAAGAGAGTGAGATGCCAGCTCCTTTCATTCAGTCAGTAGCTTCAATCATTTCTGGACGTTTTTCAATGGCAAAAATCAATGAATATTGTAAATGCACAAACAGTAATTTCTCCGCATTGCAAGGTGCAATTCTGAAATTTTTTGCTTTATCCTGCTCCTCTTAGCATGATAAAGAAGATTCAAAGAGAGTGAGGTGCCAGCTCCTTTCATTCAGTCAGTAGCTTCAAACATTTCTGGTATATGAATAACATGTTTTTCAATGGCAAAAATCAATGAATATTGTAAATGCACAAACAGTAATTTCTCCGCATTGCAAGGTGCAATTCTGAAATTTTTTGCTTTTTCCTGCTCCTCTTAGCATGATAAAGAAAATTCAAAGAGAGTGAGATGCCAGCTCCTTTCATTCAGTCAGTAGCTTCAATCATTTCTGGACGTTTTTCAATGGCAAAAATCAATGAATATTGTAAATGCACAAACAGTAATTTCTCCGCATTGCAAGGTGCAATTCTGAAATTTTTTGCTTTTTCCTGCTCCTCTTAGCATGATAAAGAAGATTCAAAGAGAGTGAGATGCCAGCTCCTTTCATTCAGTCAGTAGCTTCAATCATTTCTGGACGTTTTTCAATGGCAAAAATCAATGAATATTGTAAATGCACAAACTGTAATTTCTCCGCATTGTAAGGTGCAATTCTGAAATTTTTTGCTTTTTCCTGCTCCTCTTAGCATGATAAAGAAGATTCAAAGAGAGTGAGATGCCAGCTCCTTTCATTCAGTCAGTAGCTTCAATCATTTCTGGACGTTTTTCAATGGCAAAAATCAATGAATATTGTAAATGCACAAACTGTAATTTCTCCGCATTGTAAGGTGCAATTCTGAAATTTTTTGCTTTTTCCTGCTCCTCTTAGCATGATAAAGAAGATTCAAAGAGAGTGAGATGCCAGCTCCTTTCATTCAGTCAGTAGCTTCAATCATTTCTGGACGTTTTTCAATGGCAAAAATCAATGAATATTGTAAATGCACAAACAGTAATTTCTCCGCATTGCAAGGTGCAATTCTGAAATTTTTTGCTTTTTCCTGCTCCTCTTAGCATGATAAAGAAGATTCAAAGAGAGTGAGATGCCAGCTCCTTTCATTCAGTCAGTAGCTTCAAACATTTCTGGTATATGAATAACATGATGTTTTTCAATGGCAAAAATCAATGAATATTGTAAATGCACAAACAGTAATTTCTCCGCATTGCAAGGTGCAATTCTGAAATTTTTTGCTTTTTCCTGCTCCTCTTAGCATGATAAAGAAGATTCAAAGAGAGTGAGATGCCAGCTCCTTTCATTCAGTCAGTAGCTTCAAACATTTCTGGTATATGAATAACATGATGTTTTTCAATGGCAAAAATCAATGAATATTGTAAATGCACAAACAGTAATTTCTCCGCATTGCAAGGTGCAAGTCTGAAATTTTTTGCTTTTTCCTGCTCCTCTTAGCATGATAAAGAAGATTCAAAGAGAGTGAGATGCCAGCTACTTTCATTCAGTCAGTAGCTTCAATCATTTCTGGACGTTTTTCAATGGTAAAAATCAATGAATATTGTAAATGCACAAACAGTAATTTCTCCGCATTGCAAGGTGCAATTCTGAAATTTTTTGCTTTTTCCCGCTCCTCTTAGCATGATAAAGAAGATTCAAAGAGAGTGAGATGCCAGCTCCTTTCATTCAGTCAGTAGCTTCAATCATTTCTGGACGTTTTTCAATGGCAAAAATCAATGAATATTGTAAATGCACAAACAGTAATTTCTCCGCATTGCAAGGTGCAATTCTGAAATTTTTTGCTTTTTCCTGCTCCTCTTAGCATGATAAAGAAGATTCAAAGAGAGTGAGATGCCAGCTCCTTTCATTCAGTCAGTAGCTTCAATCATTTCTGGTAAATGAATAACATGATGTTTTTCAATGGCAAAAATCAATGAATTTTGTAAATGCACAAACAGTAATTTCTCCGCATTGCAAGGCGCAATTCTGAAATTGTTTGCTTTTTCCTGCTCCTCTTAGCATGATAAAGAAGATTCAAAGAGAGTGAGATGCCAGCTCCTTTCATTCAGTCAGTAGCTTCAATCATTTCTGGACGTTTTTCAATGGCAAAAATCAATGAATATTGTAAATGCACAAACAGTAATTTCTCCGCATTGCAAGGTGCAATTCTGAAATTTTTTGCTTTTTCCTGCTCCTCTTAGCATGATAAAGAAGATTCAAAGAGAGTGAGATGCCAGCTCCTTTCATTCAGTCAGTAGCTTCAATCATTTCTGGACGTTTTTCAATGGCAAAAATCAATGAATATTGTAAATGTACAAATAGTAATTTCTCCGCATTGCAAGGTGCAATTCTGAAATTTTTTGCTTTTTCCTGCTCCTCTTAGCATGATAAAGAAGATTCAAAGAGAGTGAGGTTCCAGCTCCTTTCATTCAGTCAGTAGCTTCAAACATTTCTGGTATATGAATAACATGATGTTTTTCAATGGCAAAAATCAATGAATATTGTAAATGCACAAACAGTAATTTCTCCGCATTGCAAGGTGCAAGTCTGAAATTTTTTGCTTTTTCCTGCTCCTCTTAGCATGATAAAGAAGATTCAAAGAGAGTGAGATGCCAGCTACTTTCATTCAGTCAGTAGCTTCAATCATTTCTGGACGTTTTTCAATGGTAAAAATCAATGAATATTGTAAATGCACAAACAGTAATTTCTCCGCATTGCAAGGTGCAATTCTGAAATTTTTTGCTTTTTCCCGCTCCTCTTAGCATGATAAAGAAGATTCAAAGAGAGTGAGATGCCAGCTCCTTTCATTCAGTCAGTAGCTTCAATCATTTCTGGACGTTTTTCAATGGCAAAAATCAATGAATATTGTAAATGCACAAACAGTAATTTCTCCGCATTGCAAGGTGCAATTCTGAAATTTTTTGCTTTTTCCTGCTCCTCTTAGCATGATAAAGAAGATTCAAAGAGAGTGAGATGCCAGCTCCTTTCATTCAGTCAGTAGCTTCAATCATTTCTGGTAAATGAATAACATGATGTTTTTCAATGGCAAAAATCAATGAATTTTGTAAATGCACAAACAGTAATTTCTCCGCATTGCAAGGCGCAATTCTGAAATTGTTTGCTTTTTCCTGCTCCTCTTAGCATGATAAAGAAGATTCAAAGAGAGTGAGATGCCAGCTCCTTTCATTCAGTCAGTAGCTTCAATCATTTCTGGACGTTTTTCAATGGCAAAAATCAATGAATATTGTAAATGCACAAACAGTAATTTCTCCGCATTGCAAGGTGCAATTCTGAAATTTTTTGCTTTTTCCTGCTCCTCTTAGCATGATAAAGAAGATTCAAAGAGAGTGAGATGCCAGCTCCTTTCATTCAGTCAGTAGCTTCAAACATTTCTGGTATATGAATAACATGATGTTTTTCAATGGCAAAAATCAATGAATATTGTAAATGCACAAACAGTAATTTCTCCGCATTGCAAGGTGCAATTCTGAAATTTTTTGCTTTTTCCTGCTCCTCTTAGCATGATAAAGAAGATTCAAAGAGAGTGAGATGCCAGCTCCTTTCGTTCAGTCAGTAGCTTCAATCATTTCTGGATGTTTTTCAATGGCAAAAATCATTGAATATTGTAAATGCACAAACAGTAATTTCTCCGCATTGCAAGGTGCAATTCTGAAATTTTTTACATTTTCCTGCTCCTCTTAGCATGATAAAGAAGATTCAAAGAGAGTGAGATGCCAGCTCCTTTCATTCAGTCAGTAGCTTCAATCATTTCTGGTATATGAATAACATGATGTTTTTCAATGGCAAAAATCAATGAATATTGTAAATGCACAAACAGTAATTTCTCCGCATTGCAAGGTGCAATTCTGAAATTTTTTGCTTTTTCCTGCTCCTCTTAGCATGATAAAGAAGATTCAAAGAGAGTGAGATGCCAGCTCCTTTCATTCAGTCAGTAGCTTCAATCATTTCTGGACGTTTTTCAATGGCAAAAATCAATGAATATTGTAAATGCACAAACAGTAATTTCTCCGCATTGCAAGGTGCAATTCTGAAATTTTTTGCTTTTTCCTGCTCCTCTTAGCATGATAAAGAAGATTCAAAGAGAGTGAGGTGCCAGCTCCTTTCATTCAGTCAGTAGCTTCAAACATTTCTGGTATATGAATAACATGTTTTTCAATGGCAAAAATCAATGAATATTGTAAATGCACAAACAGTAATTTCTCCGCATTGCAAGGAGCAATTCTGAAATTTTTTGCTTTTTCCTGCTCCTCTTAGCATGATAAAGAAGATTCAAAGAGAGTGAGATGCCAGCTCCTTTCATTCAGTCAGTAGCTTCAATCATTTCTGGACGTTTTTCAATGGCAAAAATCAATGAATATTGTAAATGCACAAACTGTAATTTCTCCGCATTGCAAGGTGCAATTCTGAAATTTTTTGCTTTTTCCTGCTCCTCTTAGCATGATAAAGAAGATTCAAAGAGAGTGAGATGCCAGCTCCTTTCATTCAGTCAGTAGCTTCAATCATTTCTGGACGTTTTTCAATGGCAAAAATCAATGAATATTGTAAATGCACAAACAGTAATTTCTCCGCATTGCAAGGTGCAATTCTGAAATTTTTTGCTTTTTCCTGCTCCTCTTAGCATGATAAAGAAGATTCAAAGAGAGTGAGATGCCAGCTCCTTTCATTCAGTCAGTAGCTTCAAACATTTCTGGTATATGAATAACATGATGTTTTTCAATGGCAAAAATTAATGAATATTGTAAATGCACAAACAGTAATTTCTCCGCATTGCAAGGTGCAATTCTGAAATTTTTTGCTTTTTCCAGCTCCTCTTAGCATGATAAAGAAGATTCAAAGAGAGTGAGATGCCAGCTCCTTTCATTCAGTCAGTAGCTTCAATCATTTCTGGACGTTTTTCAATGGCAAAAATCAATGAATATTGTAAATGCACAAACAGTAATTTCTCCGCATTGCAAGGTGCAATTCTGAAATTTTTTGCTTTATCCTGCTCCTCTTAGCATGATAAAGAAGATTCAAAGAGAGTGAGGTGCCAGCTCCTTTCATTCAGTCAGTAGCTTCAAACATTTCTGGTATATGAATAACATGTTTTTCAATGGCAAAAATCAATGAATATTGTAAATGCACAAACAGTAATTTCTCCGCATTGCAAGGTGCAATTCTGAAATTTTTTGCTTTTTCCTGCTCCTCTTAGCATGATAAAGAAAATTCAAAGAGAGTGAGATGCCAGCTCCTTTCATTCAGTCAGTAGCTTCAATCATTTCTGGACGTTTTTCAATGGCAAAAATCAATGAATATTGTAAATGCACAAACAGTAATTTCTCCGCATTGCAAGGTGCAATTCTGAAATTTTTTGCTTTTTCCTGCTCCTCTTAGCATGATAAAGAAGATTCAAAGAGAGTGAGATGCCAGCTCCTTTCATTCAGTCAGTAGCTTCAATCATTTCTGGACGTTTTTCAATGGCAAAAATCAATGAATATTGTAAATGCACAAACTGTAATTTCTCCGCATTGTAAGGTGCAATTCTGAAATTTTTTGCTTTTTCCTGCTCCTCTTAGCATGATAAAGAAGATTCAAAGAGAGTGAGATGCCAGCTCCTTTCATTCAGTCAGTAGCTTCAATCATTTCTGGACGTTTTTCAATGGCAAAAATCAATGAATATTGTAAATGCACAAACTGTAATTTCTCCGCATTGTAAGGTGCAATTCTGAAATTTTTTGCTTTTTCCTGCTCCTCTTAGCATGATAAAGAAGATTCAAAGAGAGTGAGATGCCAGCTCCTTTCATTCAGTCAGTAGCTTCAATCATTTCTGGACGTTTTTCAATGGCAAAAATCAATGAATATTGTAAATGCACAAACAGTAATTTCTCCGCATTGCAAGGTGCAATTCTGAAATTTTTTGCTTTTTCCTGCTCCTCTTAGCATGATAAAGAAGATTCAAAGAGAGTGAGATGCCAGCTCCTTTCATTCAGTCAGTAGCTTCAAACATTTCTGGTATATGAATAACATGATGTTTTTCAATGGCAAAAATCAATGAATATTGTAAATGCACAAACAGTAATTTCTCCGCATTGCAAGGTGCAATTCTGAAATTTTTTGCTTTTTCCTGCTCCTCTTAGCATGATAAAGAAGATTCAAAGAGAGTGAGATGCCAGCTCCTTTCATTCAGTCAGTAGCTTCAAACATTTCTGGTATATGAATAACATGATGTTTTTCAATGGCAAAAATCAATGAATATTGTAAATGCACAAACAGTAATTTCTCCGCATTGCAAGGTGCAAGTCTGAAATTTTTTGCTTTTTCCTGCTACTCTTAGCATGATAAAGAAGATTCAAAGAGAGTGAGATGCCAGCTACTTTCATTCAGTCAGTAGCTTCAATCATTTCTGGACGTTTTTCAATGGTAAAAATCAATGAATATTGTAAATGCACAAACAGTAATTTCTCCGCATTGCAAGGTGCAATTCTGAAATTTTTTGCTTTTTCCCGCTCCTCTTAGCATGATAAAGAAGATTCAAAGAGAGTGAGATGCCAGCTCCTTTCATTCAGTCAGTAGCTTCAATCATTTCTGGACGTTTTTCAATGGCAAAAATCAATGAATATTGTAAATGCACAAACAGTAATTTCTCCGCATTGCAAGGTGCAATTCTGAAATTTTTTGCTTTTTCCTGCTCCTCTTAGCATGATAAAGAAGATTCAAAGAGAGTGAGATGCCAGCTCCTTTCATTCAGTCAGTAGCTTCAATCATTTCTGGTAAATGAATAACATGATGTTTTTCAATGGCAAAAATCAATGAATTTTGTAAATGCACAAACAGTAATTTCTCCGCATTGCAAGGCGCAATTCTGAAATTGTTTGCTTTTTCCTGCTCCTCTTAGCATGATAAAGAAGATTCAAAGAGAGTGAGATGCCAGCTCCTTTCATTCAGTCAGTAGCTTCAATCATTTCTGGACGTTTTTCAATGGCAAAAATCAATGAATATTGTAAATGCACAAACAGTAATTTCTCCGCATTGCAAGGTGCAATTCTGAAATTTTTTGCTTTTTCCTGCTCCTCTTAGCATGATAAAGAAGATTCAAAGAGAGTGAGATGCCAGCTCCTTTCATTCAGTCAGTAGCTTCAATCATTTCTGGACGTTTTTCAATGGCAAAAATCAATGAATATTGTAAATGTACAAACAGTAATTTCTCCGCATTGCAAGGTGCAATTCTGAAATTTTTTGCTTTTTCCTGCTCCTCTTAGCATGATAAAGAAGATTCAAAGAGAGTGAGGTTCCAGCTCCTTTCATTCAGTCAGTAGCTTCAAACATTTCTGGTATATGAATAACATGATGTTTTTCAATGGCAAAAATCAATGAATATTGTAAATGCACAAACAGTAATTTCTCCGCATTGCAAGGTGCAAGTCTGAAATTTTTTGCTTTTTCCTGCTCCTCTTAGCATGATAAAGAAGATTCAAAGAGAGTGAGATGCCAGCTACTTTCATTCAGTCAGTAGCTTCAATCATTTCTGGACGTTTTTCAATGGTAAAAATCAATGAATATTGTAAATGCACAAACAGTAATTTCTCCGCATTGCAAGGTGCAATTCTGAAATTTTTTGCTTTTTCCCGCTCCTCTTAGCATGATAAAGAAGATTCAAAGAGAGTGAGATGCCAGCTCCTTTCATTCAGTCAGTAGCTTCAATCATTTCTGGACGTTTTTCAATGGCAAAAATCAATGAATATTGTAAATGCACAAACAGTAATTTCTCCGCATTGCAAGGTGCAATTCTGAAATTTTTTGCTTTTTCCTGCTCCTCTTAGCATGATAAAGAAGATTCAAAGAGAGTGAGATGCCAGCTCCTTTCATTCAGTCAGTAGCTTCAATCATTTCTGGTAAATGAATAACATGATGTTTTTCAATGGCAAAAATCAATGAATTTTGTAAATGCACAAACAGTAATTTCTCCGCATTGCAAGGCGCAATTCTGAAATTGTTTGCTTTTTCCTGCTCCTCTTAGCATGATAAAGAAGATTCAAAGAGAGTGAGATGCCAGCTCCTTTCATTCAGTCAGTAGCTTCAATCATTTCTGGACGTTTTTCAATGGCAAAAATCAATGAATATTGTAAATGCACAAACAGTAATTTCTCCGCATTGCAAGGTGCAATTCTGAAATTTTTTGCTTTTTCCTGCTCCTCTTAGCATGATAAAGAAGATTCAAAGAGAGTGAGATGCCAGCTCCTTTCATTCAGTCAGTAGCTTCAATCATTTCTGGACGTTTTTCAATGGCAAAAATCAATGAATATTGTAAATGTACAAACAGTAATTTCTCCGCATTGCAAGGTGCAATTCTGAAATTTTTTGCTTTTTCCTGCTCCTCTTAGCATGATAAAGAAGATTCAAAGAGAGTGAGGTTCCAGCTCCTTTCATTCAGTCAGTAGCTTCAAACATTTCTGGTATATGAATAACATGTTTTTCAATGGCAAAAATCAATGAATATTGTAAATGCACAAAGAGTAATTTCTCCGCATTGCAAGGTGCAATTCTGAAATTTTTTGCTTTTTCCTGCTCCTCTTAACTTGATAAAGAAGATTCAAAGAGAGTGAGATGCCAGCTCCTTTCATTCAGTCAGTAGCTTCAATCATTTCTGGACGTTTTTCAATGGCAAAAATCAATGAATATTGTAAATGCACAAACTGTAATTTCTCCGCATTGTAAGGTGCAATTCTGAAATTTTTTGCTTTTTCCTGCTCCTCTTAGCATGATAAAGAAGATTCAAAGAGAGTGAGATGCCAGCAACTTTCATTCAGTCAGTAGCTTCAATCATTTCTGGACGTTTTTCAATGGCAAAAATCAATGAATATTGTAAATGCACAAACAGTAATTTCTCCGCATTGCAAGGTGCAATTCTGAAATTTTTTGCTTTTTCCTGCTCCTCTTAGCATGATAAAGAAGATTCAAAGAGAGTGAGATGCCAGCTCCTTTCATTCAGTCAGTAGCTTCAAACATTTCTGGTATATGAATAACATGATGTTTTTCAATGGCAAAAATCAATGAATATTGTAAATGCACAAACTGTAATTTCTCCGCATTGTAAGGTGCAATTCTGAAATTTTTTGCTTTTTCCTGCTCCTCTTAGCATGATAAAGAAGATTCAAAGAGAGTGAGATGCCAGCAACTTTCATTCAGTCAGTAGCTTCAATCATTTCTGGACGTTTTTCAATGGCAAAAATCAATGAATATTGTAAATGCACAAACAGTAATTTCTCCGCATTGCAAGGTGCAAGTCTGAAATTTTTTGCTTTTTCCTGCTCCTCTTAGCATGATAAAGAAGATTCAAAGAGAGTGAGATGCCAGCTACTTTCATTCAGTCAGTAGCTTCAATCATTTCTGGACGTTTTTCAATGGTAAAAATCAATGAATATTGTAAATGCACAAACAGTAATTTCTCCGCATTGCAAGGTGCAATTCTGAAATTTTTTGCTTTTTCCTGCTCCTCTTAGCATGATAAAGAAGATTCAAAGAGAGTGAGATGCCAGCTCCTTTCATTCAGTCAGTAGCTTCAATCATTTCTGGACGTTTTTCAATGGCAAAAATCAATGAATATTGTAAATGCACAAACAGTAATTTCTTCGCATTGCAAGGTGCAATTCTGAAATGTTTTGCTTTTTCCTGCTCCTCTTAGCATGATAAAGAAGATTCAAAGAGAGTGAGATGCCAGCTCCTTTCATTCAGTCAGTAGCTTCAATCATTTCTGGTAAATGAATAACATGATGTTTTTCAATGGCAAAAATCAATGAATTTTGTAAATGCACAAACAGTAATTTCTCCGCATTGCAAGGCGCAATTCTGAAATTTTTTGCTTTTTCCTGCTCCTCTTAGCATGATAAAGAAGATTCAAAGAGAGTGAGATGCCAGCTCCTTTCACTCAGTCAGTAGCTTCAATCATTTCTGGACGTTTTTCAATGGCAAAAATCAATGAATATTGTAAATGCACAAACAGTAATTTCTCCGCATTGCAAGGTGCAATTCTGAAATTTTTTGCTTTTTCCTGCTCCTCTTAGCATGATAAAGAAGATTCAAAGAGAGTGAGATGCCAGCTCCTTTCATTCAGTCAGTAGCTTCAATCATTTCTGGATGTTTTTCAATGGCAAAAGTCAATGAATATTGTAAATGCACAAACTGTAATTTCTTCGCATTGCAAGGTGCAATTCTGAAATTTTTTGCTTTTCCTGCTCCTCTTAGCATGATAAAGAAGATTCATAGAGAGTGAGATGCCAGCTCCTTTCATTCAGTCAGTAGCTTCAATCATTTCTGGACGTTTTTCAATGGCAAAAATCAATGAATATTGTAATTGCACAAACAGTAATTTCTCCGCATTGCAAGGTGCAATTCTGAAATTTTTTGCTTTTTCCTGCTCCTCTTAGCATGATAAAGAAGATTCAAAGAGAGTGAGATGCCAGCTCCTTTCATTCAGTCAGTAGCTTCAAACATTTCTGGTATATGAATAACATGATGTTTTTCAATGGCAAAAATCAATGAATATTGTAAATGCACAAACAGTAATTTCTCCGCATTGCAAGGTGCAATTCTGAAATTTTTTGCTTTTTCCTGCTCCTCTTAGCATGATAAAGAAGATTCAAAGAGAGTGAGATGCCAGCTCCTTTCATTCAGTCAGTAGCTTCAATCATTTCTGGACGTTTTTCAATGGCAAAAATCAATGAATATTGTAAATGCACAAACTGTAATTTCTCCGCATTGTAAGGTGCAATTCTGAAATTTTTTGCTTTTTCCTGCTCCTCTTAGCATGATAAAGAAGATTCAAAGAGAGTGAGATGCCAGCTCCTTTCATTCAGTCAGTAGCTTCAATCATTTCTGGACGTTTTTCAATGGCAAAAATCAATGAATATTGTAAATGCACAAACAGTAATTTCTCCGCATTGCAAGGTGCAATTCTGAAATTTTTTGCTTTTTCCTGCTCCTCTTAGCATGATAAAGAAGATTCAAAGAGAGTGAGATGCCAGCTCCTTTCATTCAGTCAGTAGCTTCAAACATTTCTGGTATATGAATAACATGATGTTTTTCAATGGCAAAAATCAATGAATATTGTAAATGCACAAACAGTAATTTCTCCGCATTGCAAGGTGCAAGTCTGAAATTTTTTGCTTTTTCCTGCTCCTCTTAGCATGATAAAGAAGATTCAAAGAGAGTGAGATGCCAGCTACTTTCATTCAGTCAGTAGCTTCAATCATTTCTGGACGTTTTTCAATGGTAAAAATCAATGAATATTGTAAATGCACAAACAGTAATTTCTCCGCATTGCAAGGTGCAATTCTGAAATTTTTTGCTTTTTCCTGCTCCTCTTAGCATGATAAAGAAGATTCAAAGAGAGTGAGATGCCAGCTCCTTTCATTCAGTCAGTAGCTTCAATCATTTCTGGACGTTTTTCAATGGCAAAAATCAATGAATATTGTAAATGCACAAACAGTAATTTCTCCGCATTGCAAGGTGCAATTCTGAAATTTTTTGCTTTTTCCTGCTCCTCTTAGCATGATAAAGAAGTTTCAAAGAGAGTGAGATGCCAGCTCCTTTCATTCAGTCAGTAGCTTCAATCATTTCTGGTAAATGAATAACATGATGTTTTTCAATGGCAAAAATCAATGAATTTTGTAAATGCACAAACACTAATTTCTCCGCATTGCAAGGCGCAATTCTGAAATTTTTTGCTTTTTCCTGCTCCTCTTAGCATGATAAAGAAGATTCAAAGAGAGTGAGATGCCAGCTCCTTTCATTCAGTCAGTAGCTTCAATCATTTCTGAACGTTTTTCAATGGCAAAAATCAATGAATATTGTAAATGCACAAACAGTAATTTCTCCGCATTGCAAGGTGCAATTCTGAAATTTTTTGCTTTTTCCTGCTCCTCTTAGCATGATAAAGAAGATTCAAAGAGAGTGAGATGCCAGCTCCTTTCATTCAGTCAGTAGCTTCAATCATTTCTGGACGTTTTTCAATGGCAAAAATCAATGAATATTGTAAATGCACAAACAGTAATTTCTCCGCATTGCAAGGTGCAATTCTGAAATTTTTTGCTTTTTCCTGCTCCTCTTAGCATGATAAAGAAGATTCAAAGAGAGTGAGGTGCCAGCTCCTTTCATTCAGTCAGTAGCTTCAAACATTTCTGGTATATGAATAACATGTTTTTCAATGGCAAAAATCAATGAATATTGTAAATGCACAAACAGTAATTTCTCCGCATTGCAAGGAGCAATTCTGAATTTTTTTGCTTTTTCCTGCTCCTCTTAGCATGATAAAGAAGATTCAAAGAGAGTGAGATGCCAGCTCCTTTCATTCAGTCAGTAGCTTCAATCATTTCTGGACGTTTTTCAATGGCAAAAATCAATGAATATTGTAAATGCACAAACAGTAATTTCTCCGCATTGCAAGGTGCAATTCTGAAATTTTTTGCTTTTTCCTGCTCCTCTTAGCATGATAAAGAAGATTCAAAGAGAGTGAGATGCCAGCTCCTTTCATTCAGTCAGTAGCTTCAATCATTTCTGGACGTTTTTCAATGGCAAAAATCAATGAATATTGTAAATGCACAAACTGTAATTTCTCCGCATTGCAAGGTGCAATTCTGAAATTTTTTGCTTTTTCCTGCTCCTCTTAGCATGATAAAGAAGATTCAAAGAGAGTGAGATGCCAGCTCCTTTCATTCAGTCAGTAGCTTCAAACATTTCTGGTATATGAATAACATGTTTTTCAATGGCAAAAATCAATGAATATTGTAAATGCACAAACAGTAATTTCTCCGCATTGCAAGGTGCAATTCTGAAATTTTTTGCTTTTTCCTGCTCCTCTTAGCATGATAAAGAAGATTCAAAGAGAGTGAGATGCCAGCTCCTTTCATTCAGTCAGTAGCTTCAAACATTTCTGGTATATGAATAACATGATGTTTTTCAATGGCAAAAATCAATGAATATTGTAAATGCACAAACAGTAATTTCTCCGCATTGCAAGGTGCAATTCTGAAATTTTTTGCTTTTTCCTGCTCCTCTTAGCATGATAAAGAAGATTCAAAGAGAGTGAGATGCCAGCTCCTTTCATTCAGTCAGTAGCTTCAAACATTTCTGGTATATGAATAACATGATGTTTTTCAATGGCAAAAATCAATGAATATTGTAAATGCACAAACAGTAATTTCTCCGCATTGCAAGGTGCAATTCTGAAATTTTTTGCTTTTTCCTGCTCCTCTTAGCATGATAAAGAAGATTCAAAGAGAGTGAGATGCCAGCTCCTTTCATTGAGTCAGTAGCTTCAATCATTTCTGGACTTTTTTCAATGGCAAAAATCATTGAATATTGTAAATGCACAAACAGTAATTTCTCCGCATTGCAAGGTGCAATTCTGAAATTTTTTACTTTTTCCTGCTCCTCTTAGCATGATAAAGAAGATTCAAAGAGAGTGAGATGCCAGCTCCTTTCATTCAGTCAGTAGCTTCAATCATTTCTGGTATATGAATAACATGATGTTTTTCAATGGCAAAAATCAATGAATATTGTAAATGCACAAACAGTAATTTCTCCGCATTGCAAGGTGCAATTCTGAAATTTTTTGTTTTTTCCTGCTCCTCTTAGCATGATAAAGAAGATTCAAAGAGAGTGAGATGCCAGCTCCTTTCATTCAGTCAGTAGCTTCAAACATTTCTGGTATATGAATAACATGATGTTTTTCAATGGCAAAAATCAATGAATATTGTAAATGCACAAACAGTAATTTCTCCGCATTGCAAGGTGCAATTCTGAAATTTTTTGCTTTTTCCTGCTCCTCTTAGCATGTTAAAGAAGATTCAAAGAGAGTGAGATGCCAGCTCCTTTCGTTCAGTCAGTAGCCTCAATCATTTCTGGACGTTTTTCAATGGTAAAAATCAATGAATATTGTAAATGCACAAACAGTAATTTCTCCGCATTGCAAGGTGCAATTCTGAAATTTTTTGCTTTTTCCTGCTCCTCTTAGCATGATAAAGAAGATTCAAAGAGAGTGAGATGCCAGCTCCTTTCATTCAGTCAGTAGCTTCAAACATTTCTGGTATATGAATAACATGATGTTTTTCAATGGCAAAAATCAATGAATATTGTAAATGCACAAACAGTAATTTCTCCGCATTGCAAGGTGCAATTCTGAAATTTTTTGCTTTTTCCTGCTCCTCTTAGCATGATAAAGAAGATTCAAAGAGAGTGAGATGCCAGCTCCTTTCATTCAGTCAGTAGCTTCAATCATTTCTGGTATATGAATAACATGATGTTTTTCAATGGCAAAAATCAATGAATATTGTAAATGCACAAACAGTAATTTCTCCGCATTGCAAGGTGCAATTCTGAAATTTTTTTGCTTTTTCCTGCTCCTCTTAGCATGATAAAGAAGATTCAAAGAGAGTGAGATGCCAGCTCCTTTCATTCAGTCAGTAGCTTCAATCATTTCTGGACGTTTTTCAATGGCAAAAATCAATGAATATTGCAAATGCACAAACAGTAATTTCTCCGCATTGCAAGGTGCAATTCTGAAATTTTTTGCTTTTTCCTGCTCCTCTTAGCATGATAAACAAGATTCAAAAAGAGTGAGATGCCAGCTCCTTTCATTCAGTCAGTAGCTTCAATCATTTCTGGACGTTTTTCAATGGCAAAAATCAATGAATATTGTAAATGCACAAACAGTAATTTCTCCGCATTGCAAGGTGCAATTCTGAAATTTTTTGCTTTTTCCTGCTCCTCTTAGCATGATAAAGAAGATTCAAAGAGAGTGAGATGCCAGCTCCTTTCATTGAGTCAGTAGCTTCAATCATTTCTGGACTTTTTTCAATGGCAAAAATCATTGAATATTGTAAATGCACAAACAGTAATTTCTCCGCATTGCAAGGTGCAATTCTGAAATTTTTTACTTTTTCCTGCTCCTCTTAGCATGATAAAGAAGATTCAAAGAGAGTGAGATGCCAGCTCCTTTCATTCAGTCAGTAGCTTCAATCATTTCTGGTATATGAATAACATGATGTTTTTCAATGGCAAAAATCAATGAATATTGTAAATGCACAAACAGTAATTTCTCCGCATTGCAAGGTGCAATTCTGAAATTTTTTGTTTTTTCCTGCTCCTCTTAGCATGATAAAGAAGATTCAAAGAGAGTGAGATGCCAGCTCCTTTCATTCAGTCAGTAGCTTCAAACATTTCTGGTATATGAATAACATGATGTTTTTCAATGGCAAAAATCAATGAATATTGTAAATGCACAAACAGTAATTTCTCCGCATTGCAAGGTGCAATTCTGAAATTTTTTGCTTTTTCCTGCTCCTCTTAGCATGTTAAAGAAGATTCAAAGAGAGTGAGATGCCAGCTCCTTTCGTTCAGTCAGTAGCCTCAATCATTTCTGGACGTTTTTCAATGGTAAAAATCAATGAATATTGTAAATGCACAAACAGTAATTTCTCCGCATTGCAAGGTGCAATTCTGAAATTTTTTGCTTTTTCCTGCTCCTCTTAGCATGATAAAGAAGATTCAAAGAGAGTGAGATGCCAGCTCCTTTCATTCAGTCAGTAGCTTCAAACATTTCTGGTATATGAATAACATGATGTTTTTCAATGGCAAAAATCAATGAATATTGTAAATGCACAAACAGTAATTTCTCCGCATTGCAAGGTGCAATTCTGAAATTTTTTGCTTTTTCCTGCTCCTCTTAGCATGATAAAGAAGATTCAAAGAGAGTGAGATGCCAGCTCCTTTCATTCAGTCAGTAGCTTCAATCATTTCTGGTATATGAATAACATGATGTTTTTCAATGGCAAAAATCAATGAATATTGTAAATGCACAAACAGTAATTTCTCCGCATTGCAAGGTGCAATTCTGAAATTTTTTTGCTTTTTCCTGCTCCTCTTAGCATGATAAAGAAGATTCAAAGAGAGTGAGATGCCAGCTCCTTTCATTCAGTCAGTAGCTTCAATCATTTCTGGACGTTTTTCAATGGCAAAAATCAATGAATATTGCAAATGCACAAACAGTAATTTCTCCGCATTGCAAGGTGCAATTCTGAAATTTTTTGCTTTTTCCTGCTCCTCTTAGCATGATAAACAAGATTCAAAAAGAGTGAGATGCCAGCTCCTTTCATTCAGTCAGTAGCTTCAATCATTTCTGGACGTTTTTCAATGGCAAAAATCAATGAATATTGTAAATGCACAAACAGTAATTTCTCCGCATTGCAAGGTGCAATTCTGAAATTTTTTGCTTTTACCTGCTCCTCTTAGCATGATAAAGAAGATTCAAAGAGAGTGAGATGCCAGCTCCTTTCATTCAGTCAGTAGCTTCAATCATTTCTGGACATTTTTCAATGGCAAAAATCAATGAATATTGTAAATGCACAAACAGTAATTTCTCCGCATTGCAAGTTGCAATTCTGAAATTTTTTGCTTTTTCCTGCTCCACTTAGCATGATAAAGAAGATTCAAAGAGAGTGAGATGCCAGCTCCTTTCATTCAGTCAGTAGCTTCAAACATTTCTGGTATATGAATAACATGATGTTTTTCAATGGCAAAAATCAATGAATATTGTAAATGCACAAACAGTAATTTCTCCGCATTGCAAGGTGCAATTCTGAAATTTTTTGCTTTTTCCTGCTCCTCTTAGCATGATAAAGAAGATTCAAAGAGAGTGAGATGCCAGCTCCTTTCGTTCAGTCAGTAGCTTCAATCATTTCTGGACGTTTTTCAATGGCAAAAATCATTGAATATTATAAATGCACAAACAGTAATTTCTCCGCATTGCATAGTGCAATTCTGAAATTTTTTACTTTTTCCTGCTCCTCTTAGCATGATAAAGAAGATTCAAAGAGAGTGAGATGCCAGCTCCTTTCATTCAGTCAGTAGCTTCAATCATTTCTGGTATATGAATAACATGATGTTTTTCAATGGCAAAAATCAATGAATATTGTAAATGCACAAACAGTAATTTCTCCGCATTGCAAGGTGCAATTCTGAAATTTTTTGCTTTTTCCTGCTCCTCTTAGCATGATAAAGAAGATTCAAAGAGAGTGAGATGCCAGCTCCTTTCATTCAGTCAGTAGCTTCAATAATTTCTGGACGTTTTTCAATGGCAAAAATCAATGAATATTGTAAATGCACAAACAGTAATTTCTCCGCATTGCAAGGTGCAATTCTGAAATTTTTTGCTTTTTCCTGCTCCTCTTAGCATGATAAACATGATTCAAAGAGAGTGAGATGCCAGCTCCTTTCATTCAGTCAGTAGCTTCAATCATTTCTGGACGTTTTTCAATGGCAAAAATCAATGAATATTGTAAATGCACAAACAGTAATTTCTCCGCATTGCAAGGTGCAATTATGAAATTTTTTGCTTTTTGCTGCTCCTCTTAGCATGATAAAGAAGATTCAAAGAGAGTGAGATGCCAGCTCCTTTCATTCAGTCAGTAGCTTCAAACATTTCTGGTATATGAATAACATGATGTTTTTCAATGGCAAAAATCAATGAATATTGTAAATGCACAAACAGTAATTTCTCCGCATTGCAAGGTGCAATTCTGAAATTTTTTGCTTTTTCCTGCTCCTCTTAGCATGATAAAGAAGATTCAAAGAGAGTGAGATGCCAGCTCCTTTCATTCAGTCAGTAGCTTCAATCATTTCTGGATGTTTTTCAATGGCAAAAATCAATGAATATTGTAAATGCACAAACAGTAATTTCTCCGCATTGCAAGGTGCAATTCTGAAATTTTTTGCTTTTTCCTGCTCCTCTTAGCATGATAAACAAGATTCAAAGAGAGTGAGATGCCAGCTCCTTTAATTCAGTCAGTAGCTTCAATCATTTCTGGACGTTTTTCAATGGCAAAAATCAATGAATATTGTAAATGCACAAACAGTAATTTCTCCGCATTGCAATTTGCAATTCTGAAATTTTTTGCTTTTTCCTGCTCGTCTTAGCATGATAAAGAAGATTCAAAGAGAGTGAGATGCCAGCTCCTTTCATTCAGTCAGTAGCTTCAAACATTTCTGGTATATGAATAACATGATGTTTTTCAATGGCAAAAATCAATGAATATTGTAAATGCACAAACAGTAATTTCTCCGCATTGCAAGGTGCAATTCTGAAATTTTTTGCTTTTTCCTGCTCCTCTTAGCATGATAAAGAAGATTCAAAGAGAGTGAGATGCCAGCTCCTTTCATTGAGTCAGTAGCTTCAATCATTTCTGGACGTTTTTCAATGGCAAAAATCAATGAATATTGTAAATGCACAAACAGTAATTTCTCCGCATTGCAAGGTGCAATTATGAAATTTTTTGCTTTTTGCTGCTCCTCTTAGCATGATAAAGAAGATTCAAAGAGAGTGAGATGCCAGCTCCTTTCATTCAGTCAGTAGCTTCAAACATTTCTGGTATATGAATAACATGATGTTTTTCAATGGCAAAAATCAATGAATATTGTAAATGCACAAACAGTAATTTCTCCGCATTGCAAGGTGCAATTCTGAAATTTTTTGCTTTTTCCTGCTCCTCTTAGCATGATAAAGAAGATTCAAAGAGAGTGAGATGCCAGCTCCTTTCATTCAGTCAGTAGCTTCAATCATTTCTGGATGTTTTTCAATGGCAAAAATCAATGAATATTGTAAATGCACAAACAGTAATTTCTCCGCATTGCAAGGTGCAATTCTGAAATTTTTTGCTTTTTCCTGCTCCTCTTAGCATGATAAACAAGATTCAAAGAGAGTGAGATGCCAGCTCCTTTAATTCAGTCAGTAGCTTCAATCATTTCTGGACGTTTTTCAATGGCAAAAATCAATGAATATTGTAAATGCACAAACAGTAATTTCTCCGCATTGCAATTTGCAATTCTGAAATTTTTTGCTTTTTCCTGCTCGTCTTAGCATGATAAAGAAGATTCAAAGAGAGTGAGATGCCAGCTCCTTTCATTCAGTCAGTAGCTTCAAACATTTCTGGTATATGAATAACATGATGTTTTTCAATGGCAAAAATCAATGAATATTGCAAATGCACAAACAGTAATTTCTCCGCATTGCAAGGTGCAATTCTGAAATTTTTTGCTTTTTCCTGCTCCTCTTAGCATGATAAAGAAGATTCAAAGAGAGTGAGATGCCAGCTCCTTTCATTGAGTCAGTAGCTTCAATCATTTCTGGACTTTTTTCAATGGCAAAAATCATTGAATATTGTAAATGCACAAACAGTAATTTCTCCGCATTGCAAGGTGCAATTCTGAAATTTTTTACTTTTTCCTGCTCCTCTTAGCATGATAAAGAAGATTCAAAGAGAGTGAGATGCCAGCTCCTTTCATTCAGTCAGTAGCTTCAATCATTTCTGGTATATGAATAACATGATGTTTTTCAATGGCAAAAATCAATGAATATTGTAAATGCACAAACAGTAATTTCTCCGCATTGCAAGGTGCAATTCTGAAATTTTTTGTTTTTTCCTGCTCCTCTTAGCATGATAAAGAAGATTCAAAGAGAGTGAGATGCCAGCTCCTTTCATTCAGTCAGTAGCTTCAAACATTTCTGGTATATGAATAACATGATGTTTTTCAATGGCAAAAATCAATGAATATTGTAAATGCACAAACAGTAATTTCTCCGCATTGCAAGGTGCAATTCTGAAATTTTTTGCTTTTTCCTGCTCCTCTTAGCATGTTAAAGAAGATTCAAAGAGAGTGAGATGCCAGCTCCTTTCGTTCAGTCAGTAGCCTCAATCATTTCTGGACGTTTTTCAATGGTAAAAATCAATGAATATTGTAAATGCACAAACAGTAATTTCTCCGCATTGCAAGGTGCAATTCTGAAATTTTTTGCTTTTTCCTGCTCCTCTTAGCATGATAAAGAAGATTCAAAGAGAGTGAGATGCCAGCTCCTTTCATTCAGTCAGTAGCTTCAAACATTTCTGGTATATGAATAACATGATGTTTTTCAATGGCAAAAATCAATGAATATTGTAAATGCACAAACAGTAATTTCTCCGCATTGCAAGGTGCAATTCTGAAATTTTTTGCTTTTTCCTGCTCCTCTTAGCATGATAAAGAAGATTCAAAGAGAGTGAGATGCCAGCTCCTTTCATTCAGTCAGTAGCTTCAATCATTTCTGGTATATGAATAACATGATGTTTTTCAATGGCAAAAATCAATGAATATTGTAAATGCACAAACAGTAATTTCTCCGCATTGCAAGGTGCAATTCTGAAATTTTTTTGCTTTTTCCTGCTCCTCTTAGCATGATAAAGAAGATTCAAAGAGAGTGAGATGCCAGCTCCTTTCATTCAGTCAGTAGCTTCAATCATTTCTGGACGTTTTTCAATGGCAAAAATCAATGAATATTGCAAATGCACAAACAGTAATTTCTCCGCATTGCAAGGTGCAATTCTGAAATTTTTTGCTTTTTCCTGCTCCTCTTAGCATGATAAACAAGATTCAAAAAGAGTGAGATGCCAGCTCCTTTCATTCAGTCAGTAGCTTCAATCATTTCTGGACGTTTTTCAATGGCAAAAATCAATGAATATTGTAAATGCACAAACAGTAATTTCTCCGCATTGCAAGGTGCAATTCTGAAATTTTTTGCTTTTACCTGCTCCTCTTAGCATGATAAAGAAGATTCAAAGAGAGTGAGATGCCAGCTCCTTTCATTCAGTCAGTAGCTTCAATCATTTCTGGACATTTTTCAATGGCAAAAATCAATGAATATTGTAAATGCACAAACAGTAATTTCTCCGCATTGCAAGTTGCAATTCTGAAATTTTTTGCTTTTTCCTGCTCCACTTAGCATGATAAAGAAGATTCAAAGAGAGTGAGATGCCAGCTCCTTTCATTCAGTCAGTAGCTTCAAACATTTCTGGTATATGAATAACATGATGTTTTTCAATGGCAAAAATCAATGAATATTGTAAATGCACAAACAGTAATTTCTCCGCATTGCAAGGTGCAATTCTGAAATTTTTTGCTTTTTCCTGCTCCTCTTAGCATGATAAAGAAGATTCAAAGAGAGTGAGATGCCAGCTCCTTTCGTTCAGTCAGTAGCTTCAATCATTTCTGGACGTTTTTCAATGGCAAAAATCATTGAATATTATAAATGCACAAACAGTAATTTCTCCGCATTGCATAGTGCAATTCTGAAATTTTTTACTTTTTCCTGCTCCTCTTAGCATGATAAAGAAGATTCAAAGAGAGTGAGATGCCAGCTCCTTTCATTCAGTCAGTAGCTTCAATCATTTCTGGTATATGAATAACATGATGTTTTTCAATGGCAAAAATCAATGAATATTGTAAATGCACAAACAGTAATTTCTCCGCATTGCAAGGTGCAATTCTGAAATTTTTTGCTTTTTCCTGCTCCTCTTAGCATGATAAAGAAGATTCAAAGAGAGTGAGATGCCAGCTCCTTTCATTCAGTCAGTAGCTTCAATAATTTCTGGACGTTTTTCAATGGCAAAAATCAATGAATATTGTAAATGCACAAACAGTAATTTCTCCGCATTGCAAGGTGCAATTCTGAAATTTTTTGCTTTTTCCTGCTCCTCTTAGCATGATAAACATGATTCAAAGAGAGTGAGATGCCAGCTCCTTTCATTCAGTCAGTAGCTTCAATCATTTCTGGACGTTTTTCAATGGCAAAAATCAATGAATATTGTAAATGCACAAACAGTAATTTCTCCGCATTGCAAGGTGCAATTATGAAATTTTTTGCTTTTTGCTGCTCCTCTTAGCATGATAAAGAAGATTCAAAGAGAGTGAGATGCCAGCTCCTTTCATTCAGTCAGTAGCTTCAAACATTTCTGGTATATGAATAACATGATGTTTTTCAATGGCAAAAATCAATGAATATTGTAAATGCACAAACAGTAATTTCTCCGCATTGCAAGGTGCAATTCTGAAATTTTTTGCTTTTTCCTGCTCCTCTTAGCATGATAAAGAAGATTCAAAGAGAGTGAGATGCCAGCTCCTTTCATTCAGTCAGTAGCTTCAATCATTTCTGGATGTTTTTCAATGGCAAAAATCAATGAATATTGTAAATGCACAAACAGTAATTTCTCCGCATTGCAAGGTGCAATTCTGAAATTTTTTGCTTTTTCCTGCTCCTCTTAGCATGATAAACAAGATTCAAAGAGAGTGAGATGCCAGCTCCTTTAATTCAGTCAGTAGCTTCAATCATTTCTGGACGTTTTTCAATGGCAAAAATCAATGAATATTGTAAATGCACAAACAGTAATTTCTCCGCATTGCAATTTGCAATTCTGAAATTTTTTGCTTTTTCCTGCTCCTCTTAGCATGATAAAGAAGATTCAAAGAGAGTGAGATGCCAGCTCCTTTCATTCAGTCAGTAGCTTCAAACATTTCTGGTATATGAATAACATGATGTTTTTCAATGGCAAAAATCAATGAATATTGTAAATGCACAAACAGTAATTTCTCCGCATTGCAAGGTGCAAGTCTGAAATTTTTTGCTTTTTCCTGCTCCTCTTAGCATGATAAAGAAGATTCAAAGAGAGTGAGATGCCAGCTACTTTCATTCAGTCAGTAGCTTCAATCATTTCTGGACGTTTTTCAATGGTAAAAATCAATGAATATTGTAAATGCACAAACAGTAATTTCTCCACATTGCAAGGTGCAATTCTGAAATTTTTTGCTTTTTCATGCTCCTCTTAGCATGATAAAGAAGATTCAAAGAGAGTGAGATGCCAGCTCCTTTCATTCAGTCAGTAGCTTCAAACATTTCTGGTATATGAATAACATGATGTTTTTCAATGGCAAAAATCAATGAATATTGTAAATGCACAAACAGTAATTTCTCCGCATTGCAAGGTGCAATTCTGAAATTTTTTGCTTTTTCCTGCTCCTCTTAGCATGATAAAGAAGATTCAAAGAGAGTGAGATGCCAGCTCCTTTCATTCAGTCAGTAGCTTCAATCATTTCTGAACGTTTTTCAATGGCAAAAATCAATGAATATTGTAAATGCACAAACAGTAATTTCTCCGCATTGCAAGGTGCAATTCTGAAATTTTTTGCTTTTTCCTGCTCCTCTTAGCATGATAAAGAAGATTCAAAGAGAGTGAGATGCCAGCTCCTTTCATTCAGTCAGTAGCTTCAATCATTTCTGGACGTTTTTCAATGGCAAAAATCAATGAATATTGTAAATGCACAAACAGTAATTTCTCCGCATTGCAAGGTGCAATTCTGAAATTTTTTGCTTTTTCCTGCTCCTCTTAGCATGATAAAGAAGATTCAAAGAGAGTGAGGTGCCAGCTCCTTTCATTCAGTCAGTAGCTTCAAACATTTCTGGTATATGAATAACATGTTTTTCAATGGCAAAAATCAATGAATATTGTAAATGCACAAACAGTAATTTCTCCGCATTGCAAGGAGCAATTCTGAAATTTTTTGCTTTTTCCTGCTCCTCTTAGCATGATAAAGAAGATTCAAAGAGAGTGAGATGCCAGCTCCTTTCATTCAGTCAGTAGCTTCAATCATTTCTGGACGTTTTTCAATGGCAAAAATCAATGAATATTGTAAATGCACAAACAGTAATTTCTCCGCATTGCAAGGTGCAATTCTGAAATTTTTTGCTTTTTCCTGCTCCTCTTAGCATGATAAAGAAGATTCAAAGAGAGTGAGATGCCAGCTCCTTTCATTCAGTCAGTAGCTTCAATCATTTCTGGACGTTTTTCAATGGCAAAAATCAATGAATATTGTAAATGCACAAACTGTAATTTCTCCGCATTGCAAGGTGCAATTCTGAAATTTTTTGCTTTTTCCTGCTCCTCTTAGCATGATAAAGAAGATTCAAAGAGAGTGAGATGCCAGCTCCTTTCATTCAGTCAGTAGCTTCAAACATTTCTGGTATATGAATAACATGTTTTTCAATGGCAAAAATCAATGAATATTGTAAATGCACAAACAGTAATTTCTCCGCATTGCAAGGTGCAATTCTGAAATTTTTTGCTTTGTCCTGCTCCTCTTAGCATGATAAAGAAGATTCAAAGAGAGTGAGATGCCAGCTCCTTTCATTCAGTCAGTAGCTTCAAACATTTCTGGTATATGAATAACATGATGTTTTTCAATGGCAAAAATCAATGAATATTGTAAATGCACAAACAGTAATTTCTCCGCATTGCAAGGTGCAATTCTGAAATTTTTTGCTTTTTCCTGCTCCTCTTAGCATGATAAAGAAGATTCAAAGAGAGTGAGATGCCAGCTCCTTTCATTCAGTCAGTAGCTTCAAACATTTCTGGTATATGAATAACATGATGTTTTTCAATGGCAAAAATCAATGAATATTGTAAATGCACAAACAGTAATTTCTCCGCATTGCAAGGTGCAATTCTGAAATTTTTTGCTTTTTCCTGCTCCTCTTAGCATGATAAAGAAGATTCAAAGAGAGTGAGATGCCAGCTCCTTTCATTGAGTCAGTAGCTTCAATCATTTCTGGACTTTTTTCAATGGCAAAAATCATTGAATATTGTAAATGCACAAACAGTAATTTCTCCGCATTGCAAGGTGCAATTCTGAAATTTTTTACTTTTTCCTGCTCCTCTTAGCATGATAAAGAAGATTCAAAGAGAGTGAGATGCCAGCTCCTTTCATTCAGTCAGTAGCTTCAATCATTTCTGGTATATGAATAACATGATGTTTTTCAATGGCAAAAATCAATGAATATTGTAAATGCACAAACAGTAATTTCTCCGCATTGCAAGGTGCAATTCTGAAATTTTTTGTTTTTTCCTGCTCCTCTTAGCATGATAAAGAAGATTCAAAGAGAGTGAGATGCCAGCTCCTTTCATTCAGTCAGTAGCTTCAAACATTTCTGGTATATGAATAACATGATGTTTTTCAATGGCAAAAATCAATGAATATTGTAAATGCACAAACAGTAATTTCTCCGCATTGCAAGGTGCAATTCTGAAATTTTTTGCTTTTTCCTGCTCCTCTTAGCATGTTAAAGAAGATTCAAAGAGAGTGAGATGCCAGCTCCTTTCGTTCAGTCAGTAGCCTCAATCATTTCTGGACGTTTTTCAATGGTAAAAATCAATGAATATTGTAAATGCACAAACAGTAATTTCTCCGCATTGCAAGGTGCAATTCTGAAATTTTTTGCTTTTTCCTGCTCCTCTTAGCATGATAAAGAAGATTCAAAGAGAGTGAGATGCCAGCTCCTTTCATTCAGTCAGTAGCTTCAAACATTTCTGGTATATGAATAACATGATGTTTTTCAATGGCAAAAATCAATGAATATTGTAAATGCACAAACAGTAATTTCTCCGCATTGCAAGGTGCAATTTTGAAATTTTTTGCTTTTTCCTGCTCCTCTTAGCATGATAAAGAAGATTCAAAGAGAGTGAGATGCCAGCTCCTTTCATTCAGTCAGTAGCTTCAATCATTTCTGGTATATGAATAACATGATGTTTTTCAATGGCAAAAATCAATGAATATTGTAAATGCACAAACAGTAATTTCTCCGCATTGCAAGGTGCAATTCTGAAATTTTTTGCTTTTTCCTGCTCCTCTTAGCATGATAAAGAAGATTCAAAGAGAGTGAGATGCCAGCTCCTTTCATTCAGTCAGTAGCTTCAATCATTTCTGGACGTTTTTCAATGGCAAAAATCAATGAATATTGCAAATGCACAAACAGTAATTTCTCCGCATTGCAAGGTGCAATTCTGAAATTTTTTGCTTTTTCCTGCTCCTCTTAGCATGATAAACAAGATTCAAAGAGAGTGAGATGCCAGCTCCTTTGGTTCAGTCAGTAGCTTCAATCATTTCTGGACGTTTTTCAATGGCAAAAATCAATGAATATTGTAAATGCACAAACAGTAATTTCTCCGCATTGCAAGGTGCAATTCTGAAATTTTTTGCTTTTACCTGCTCCTCTTAGCATGATAAAGAAGATTCAAAGAGAGTGAGATGCCAGCTCCTTTCATTCAGTCAGTAGCTTCAATCATTTCTGGACATTTTTCAATGGCAAAAATCAATGAATATTGTAAATGCACAAACAGTAATTTCTCCGCATTGCAAGTTGCAATTCTGAAATTTTTTGCTTTTTCCTGCTCCACTTAGCATGATAAAGAAGATTCAAAGAGAGTGAGATGCCAGCTCCTTTCATTCAGTCAGTAGCTTCAAACATTTCTGGTATATGAATAACATGATGTTTTTCAATGGCAAAAATCAATGAATATTGTAAATGCACAAACAGTAATTTCTCCGCATTGCAAGGTGCAATTCTGAAATTTTTTGCTTTTTCCTGCTCCTCTTAGCATGATAAAGAAGATTCAAAGAGAGTGAGATGCCAGCTCCTTTCGTTCAGTCAGTAGCTTCAATCATTTCTGGACGTTTTTCAATGGCAAAAATCATTGAATATTATAAATGCACAAACAGTAATTTCTCCGCATTGCATAGTGCAATTCTGAAATTTTTTACTTTTTCCTGCTCCTCTTAGCATGATAAAGAAGATTCAAAGAGAGTGAGATGCCAGCTCCTTTCATTCAGTCAGTAGCTTCAATCATTTCTGGTATATGAATAACATGATGTTTTTCAATGGCAAAAATCAATGAATATTGTAAATGCACAAACAGTAATTTCTCCGCATTGCAAGGTGCAATTCTGAAATTTTTTGCTTTTTCCTGCTCCTCTTAGCATGATAAAGAAGATTCAAAGAGAGTGAGATGCCAGCTCCTTTCATTCAGTCAGTAGCTTCAATAATTTCTGGACGTTTTTCAATGGCAAAAATCAATGAATATTGTAAATGCACAAACAGTAATTTCTCCGCATTGCAAGGTGCAATTCTGAAATTTTTTGCTTTTTCCTGCTCCTCTTAGCATGATAAACATGATTCAAAGAGAGTGAGATGCCAGCTCCTTTCATTCAGTCAGTAGCTTCAATCATTTCTGGACGTTTTTCAATGGCAAAAATCAATGAATATTGTAAATGCACAAACAGTAATTTCTCCGCATTGCAAGGTGCAATTATGAAATTTTTTGCTTTTTCCTGCTCCTCTTAGCATGATAAAGAAGATTCAAAGAGAGTGAGATGCCAGCTCCTTTCATTCAGTCAGTAGCTTCAAACATTTCTGGTATATGAATAACATGATGTTTTTCAATGGCAAAAATCAATGAATATTGTAAATGCACAAACAGTAATTTCTCCGCATTGCAAGGTGCAATTCTGAAATTTTTTGCTTTTTCCTGCTCCTCTTAGCATGATAAAGAAGATTCAAAGAGAGTGAGATGCCAGCTCCTTTCATTCAGTCAGTAGCTTCAATCATTTCTGGATGTTTTTCAATGGCAAAAATCAATGAATATTGTAAATGCACAAACAGTAATTTCTCCGCATTGCAAGGTGCAATTCTGAAATTTTTTGCTTTTTCCTGCTCCTCTTAGCATGATAAACAAGATTCAAAGAGAGTGAGATGCCAGCTCCTTTCATTCAGTCAGTAGCTTCAATCATTTCTGGACGTTTTTCAATGGCAAAAATCAATGAATATTGTAAATGCACAAACAGTAATTTCTCCGCATTGCAAGGTGCAATTCTGAAATTTTTTGCTTTTTCCTGCTCCTCTTAGCATGATAAAGAAGATTCAAAGAGAGTGAGATGCCAGCTCCTTTCATTCAGTCAGTAGCTTCAAACATTTCTGGTATATGAATAACATGATGTTTTTCAATGGCAAAAATCAATGAATATTGTAAATGCACAAACAGTAATTTCTCCGCATTGCAAGGTGCAAGTCTGAAATTTTTTGCTTTTTCCTGCTCCTCTTAGCATGATAAAGAAGATTCAAAGAGAGTGAGATGCCAGCTACTTTCATTCAGTCAGTAGCTTCAATCATTTCTGGACGTTTTTCAATGGTAAAAATCAATGAATATTGTAAATGCACAAACAGTAATTTCTCCACATTGCAAGGTGCAATTCTGAAATTTTTTGCTTTTTCCTGCTCCTCTTAGCATGATAAAGAAGATTCAAAGAGAGTGAGATGCCAGCTCCTTTCATTCAGTCAGTAGCTTCAAACATTTCTGGTATATGAATAACATGATGTTTTTCAATGGCAAAAATCAATGAATATTGTAAATGCACAAACAGTAATTTCTCCGCATTGCAAGGTGCAATTCTGAAATTTTTTGCTTTTTCCTGCTCCTCTTAGCATGATAAAGAAGATTCAAAGAGAGTGAGATGCCAGCTCCTTTCATTCAGTCAGTAGCTTCAATCATTTCTGGATGTTTTTCAATGGCAAAAATCAATGAATATTGTAAATGCACAAACTGTAATTTCTCCGCATTGCAAGGTGCAATTCTGAAATTTTTTGCTTTTTCCTGCTCCTCTTAGCATAATAAAGAAGATTCAAAGAGAGTGAGATGCCAGCTCCTTTCATTCAGTCAGTAGCTTCAATCATTTCTGGACGTTTTTCAATGGCAAAAATCAATGAATATTGTAAATGCACAAACAGTAATTTCTCCGCATTGCAAGGTGCAATTCTGAAATTTTTTGCTTTTTCCTGCTCCTCTTAGCATGATAAAGAAGATTCAAAGAGAGTGAGATGCCAGCTCCTTTCATTCAGTCAGTACCTTCAATCATTTCTGGACGTTTTTCAATGGCAAAAATCAATGAATATTGTAAATGCACAAACAGTAATTTCTCCGCATTGCAAGGTGCAATTCTGAAATTTTTTGCTTTTTCCCGCTCCTCTTAGCATGATAAAGATTCAAAGAGAGTGAGGTGCCAGCTCCTTTCATTCAGTCAGTAGCTTCAAACATTTCTGGTATATGAATAACATGTTTTTCAATGGCAAAAATCAATGAATATTGTAAATGCACAAACAGTAATTTCTCCGCATTGCAAGGTGCAATTCTGAAATTTTTTGCTTTTTCCTGCTCCTCTTAGCATGATAAAGAAGATTCAAAGAGAGTGAGATGCCAGCTCCTTTCATTCAGTCAGTAGCTTCAAACACTTCTGGTATATGAATAACATGATGTTTTTCAATGGCAAAAATCAATGAATATTGTAAATGCACAAACAGTAATTTCTCCGCATTGCAAGGTGCAATTCTGAAATTTTTTGCTTTTTCCTGCTCCTCTTAGCATGATAAAGAAGATTCAAAGAGAGTGAGATGCCAGCTCCTTTCATTCAGTCAGTAGCTTCAATCATTTCTGGATGTTTTTCAATGGCAAAAATCAATTAATATTGTAAATGCACAAACTGTAATTTCTCCGCATTGCAAGGTGCAATTCTGAAATTTTTTGCTTTTTCCTGCTCCTCTTAGCATGATAAAGAAGATTCAAAGAGAGTGAGATGCCAGCTCCTTTCATTCAGTCAGTAGCTTCAATCATTTCTGGACGTTTTTCAATGGCAAAAATCAATGAATATTGTAAATGCACAAACAGTAATTTCTCCGCATTGCAAGGTGCAATTCTGAAATTTTTTGCTTTTTCCTGCTCCTCTTAGCATGATAAAGAAGATTCAAAGAGAGTGAGATGCCAGCTCCTTTCATTCAGTCAGTACCTTCAATCATTTCTGGACGTTTTTCAATGGCAAAAATCAATGAAAATTGTAAATGCACAAACAGTAATTTCTCCGCATTGCAAGGTGCGATTCTGAAATTTTTTGCTTTTTCCTGCTCCTCTTAGCATGATAAAGAAGATTCAAAGAGAGTGAGATGCCAGCTCCTTTCATTCAGTCAGTAGCTTCAAACATTTCTGGTATATGAATAACATGATGTTTTTCAATGGCAAAAATCAATGAATATTGTAAATGCACAAACAGTAATTTCTCCGCATTGCAAGGTGCAAGTCTGAAATTTTTTGCTTTTTCCTGCTCCTCTTAGCATGATAAAGAAGATTCAAAGAGAGTGAGATGCCAGCTACTTTCATTCAGTCAGTAGCTTCAATCATTTCTGGACCTTTTTCAATGGTAAAAATCAATGAATATTGTAAATGCACAAACAGTAATTTCTCCACATTGCAAGGTGCAATTCTGAAATTTTTTGCTTTTTCCTGCTCCTCTTAGCATGATAAAGAAGATTCAAAGAGAGTGAGATGCCAGCTCCTTTCATTCAGTCAGTAGCTTCAAACATTTCTGGTATATGAATAACATGATGTTTTTCAATGGCAAAAATCAATGAATATTGTGAATGCACAAACAGTAATTTCTCCGCATTGCAAGGTGCAATTCTGAAATTTTTTGCTTTTTCCTGCTCCTCTTAGCATGATAAAGAAGATTCAAAGAGAGTGAGATGCCAGCTCCTTTCATTCAGTCAGTAGCTTCAAACATTTCTGGTATATGAATAACATGATGTTTTTCAATGGCAAAAATCAATGAATATTGTAAATGCACAAACAGTAATTTCTCCGCATTGCAAGGTGCAATTCTGAAATTTTTTGCTTTTTCCTGCTCCTCTTAGCATGATAAAGAAGATTCAAAGAGAGTGAGATGCCAGCTCCTTTCATTCAGTCAGTAGCTTCAATCATTTCTGGATGTTTTTCAATGGCAAAAATCAATGAATATTGTAAATGCACAAACAGTAATTTCTCCGCATTGCAAGGTGCAATTCTGAAATTTTTTGCTTTTTCCTGCTCCTCTTAGCATGATAAAGAAGATTCAAAGAGAGTGAGATGTCTGCTCCTTTCATTCAGTCAGTAGCTTCAAACATTTCTGGTATATGAATAACATGATGTTTTTCAATGGCAAAAATCAATGAATTTTGTAAATGCACAAACAGTAATTTCTCCGCATTGCAAGGTGCAATTCTGAAATTTTTTGCTTTTTCCTGCTCCTCTTAGCATGATAAAGAAGATTCAAAGAGAGTGAGATGCCAGCTCCTTTCATTCAGTCAGTAGCTTCAATCATTTCTGGATGTTTTTCAATGGCAAAAATCAATGAATATTGTAAATGCACAAACAGTAATTTCTCCGCATTGCAAGGTGCAATTCTGAAATTTTTTGCTTTTTCCTGCTCCTCTTAGCATGATAAACAAGATTCAAAGAGAGTGAGATGCCAGCTCCTTTCATTCAGTCAGTAGCTTCAATCATTTCTGGACGTTTTTCAATGGCAAAAATCAATGAATATTGTAAATGCACAAACAGTAATTTCTCCGCATTGCAAGGTGCAATTCTGAAATTTTTTGCTTTTTCCTGCTCCTCTTAGCATGATAAAGAAGATTCAAAGAGAGTGAGATGCCAGCTCCTTTCATTCAGTCAGTAGCTTCAAACATTTCTGGTATATGAATAACATGATGTTTTTCAATGGCAAAAATCAATGAATATTGTAAATGCACAAACAGTAATTTCTCCGCATTGCAAGGTGCAAGTCTGAAATTTTTTGCTTTTTCCTGCTCCTCTTAGCATGATAAAGAAGATTCAAAGAGAGTGAGATGCCAGCTACTTTCATTCAGTTAGTAGCTTCAATCATTTCTGGACGGTTTTCAATGGTAAAAATCAATGAATATTGTAAATGCACAAACAGTAATTTCTCCACATTGCAAGGTGCAATTCTGAAATTTTTTGCTTTTTCCTGCTCCTCTTAGCATGATAAAGAAGATTCAAAGAGAGTGAGATGCCAGCTCCTTTCATTCAGTCAGTAGCTTCAAACATTTCTGGTATATGAATAACATGATGTTTTTCAATGGCAAAAATCAATGAATATTGTAAATGCACAAACAGTAATTTCTCCGCATTGCAAGGTGCAATTCTGAAATTTTTTGCTTTTTCCTGCTCCTCTTAGCATGATAAAGAAGATTCAAAGAGAGTGAGATGCCAGCTCCTTTCATTCAGTCAGTAGCTTCAATCATTTCTGGATGTTTTTCAATGGCAAAAATCAATGAATATTGTAAATGCACAAACAGTAATTTCTCCGCATTGCAAGGTGCAATTCTGAAATTTTTTGCTTTTTCCTGCTCCTCTTAGCATGATAAACAAGATTCAAAGAGAGTGAGATGCCAGCTCCTTTCATTCAGTCAGTAGCTTCAATCATTTCTGGGCGTTTTTCAATGGCAAAAATCAATGAATATTGTAAATGCACAAACAGTAATTTCTCCGCATTGCAAGGTGCAATTCTGAAATTTTTTGCTTTTTCCTGCTCCTCTTAGCATGATAAAGAAGATTCAAAGAGAGTGAGATGCCAGCTCCTTTCATTCAGTCAGTAGCTTCAAACATTTCTGGTATATGAATAACATGATGTTTTTCAATGGCAAAAATCAATGAATATTGTAAATGCACAAACAGTAATTTCTCCGCATTGCAAGGTGCAAGTCTGAAATTTTTTGCTTTTTCCTGCTCCTCTTAGCATGATAAAGAAGATTCAAAGAGAGTGAGATGCCAGCTACTTTCATTCAGTCAGTAGCTTCAATCATTTCTGGACGTTTTTCAATGGTAAAAATCAATGAATATTGTAAATGCACAAACAGTAATTTCTCCACATTGCAAGGTGCAATTCTGAAATTTTTTGCTTTTTCCTGCTCCTCTTAGCATGATAAAGAAGATTCAAAGAGAGTGAGATGCCAGCTCCTTTCATTCAGTCAGTAGCTTCAAACATTTCTGGTATATGAATAACATGATGTTTTTCAATGGCAAAAATCAATGAATATTGTAAATGCACAAACAGTAATTTCTCCGCATTGCAAGGTGCAATTCTGAAATTTTTTGCTTTTTCCTGCTCCTCTTAGCATGATAAAGAAGATTCAAAGAGAGTGAGATGCCAGCTCCTTTCATTCAGTCAGTAGCTTCAATCATTTCTGGATGTTTTTCAATGGCAAAAATCAATGAATATTGTAAATGCACAAACTGTAATTTCTCCGCATTGCAAGGTGCAATTCTGAAATTTTTTGCTTTTTCCTGCTCCTCTTAGCATAATAAAGAAGATTCAAAGAGAGTGAGATGCCAGCTCCTTTCATTCAGTCAGTAGCTTCAATCATTTCTGGACGTTTTTCAATGGCAAAAATCAATGAATATTGTAAATGCACAAACAGTAATTTCTCCGCATTGCAAGGTGCAATTCTGAAATTTTTTGCTTTTTCCTGCTCCTCTTAGCATGATAAAGAAGATTCAAAGAGAGTGAGATGCCAGCTCCTTTCATTCAGTCAGTACCTTCAATCATTTCTGGACGTTTTTCAATGGCAAAAATCAATGAATATTGTAAATGCACAAACAGTAATTTCTCCGCATTGCAAGGTGCAATTCTGAAATTTTTTGCTTTTTCCCGCTCCTCTTAGCATGATAAAGATTCAAAGAGAGTGAGGTGCCAGCTCCTTTCATTCAGTCAGTAGCTTCAAACATTTCTGGTATATGAATAACATGTTTTTCAATGGCAAAAATCAATGAATATTGTAAATGCACAAACAGTAATTTCTCCGCATTGCAAGGTGCAATTCTGAAATTTTTTGCTTTTTCCTGCTCCTCTTAGCATGATAAAGAAGATTCAAAGAGAGTGAGATGCCAGCTCCTTTCATTCAGTCAGTAGCTTCAAACATTTCTGGTATATGAATAACATGATGTTTTTCAATGGCAAAAATCAATGAATATTGTAAATGCACAAACAGTAATTTCTCCGCATTGCAAGGTGCAAGTCTGAAATTTTTTGCTTTTTCCTGCTCCTCTTAGCATGATAAAGAAGATTCAAAGAGAGTGAGATGCCAGCTACTTTCATTCAGTCAGTAGCTTCAATCATTTCTGGACCTTTTTCAATGGTAAAAATCAATGAATATTGTAAATGCACAAACAGTAATTTCTCCACATTGCAAGGTGCAATTCTGAAATTTTTTGCTTTTTCCTGCTCCTCTTAGCATGATAAAGAAGATTCAAAGAGAGTGAGATGCCAGCTCCTTTCATTCAGTCAGTAGCTTCAAACATTTCTGGTATATGAATAACATGATGTTTTTCAATGGCAAAAATCAATGAATATTGTAAATGCACAAACAGTAATTTCTCCGCATTGCAAGGTGCAATTCTGAAATTTTTTGCTTTTTCCTGCTCCTCTTAGCATGATAAAGAAGATTCAAAGAGAGTGAGATGCCAGCTCCTTTCATTCAGTCAGTAGCTTCAAACATTTCTGGTATATGAATAACATGATGTTTTTCAATGGCAAAAATCAATGAATATTGTAAATGCACAAACAGTAATTTCTCCGCATTGCAAGGTGCAATTCTGAAATTTTTTGCTTTTTCCTGCTCCTCTTAGCATGATAAAGAAGATTCAAAGAGAGTGAGATGCCAGCTCCTTTCATTCAGTCAGTAGCTTCAATCATTTCTGGATGTTTTTCAATGGCAAAAATCAATGAATATTGTAAATGCACAAACAGTAATTTCTCCGCATTGCAAGGTGCAATTCTGAAATTTTTTGCTTTTTCCTGCTCCTCTTAGCATGATAAAGAAGATTCAAAGAGAGTGAGATGTCAGCTCCTTTCATTCAGTCAGTAGCTTCAAACATTTCTGGTATATGAATAACATGATGTTTTTCAATGGCAAAAATCAATGAATTTTGTAAATGCACAAACAGTAATTTCTCCGCATTGCAAGGTGCAATTCTGAAATTTTTTGCTTTTTCCTGCTCCTCTTAGCATGATAAAGAAGATTCAAAGAGAGTGAGATGCCAGTTCCTTTCATTCAGTCAGTAGCTTCAATCATTTCTGGACGTTTTTCAATGGCAAAAATCAATGAATATTGTAAATGCACAGTAATTTCTCCGCATTGCAAGGTGCAATTCTGAAATTTTTTGCTTTTTCCTGCTCCTCTTAGCATGATAAAGAAGATTCAAAGAGAGTGAGATGCCAGCTCCTTTCATTCAGTCAGTATCTTCAATCATTTCTGGTATATGAATAACATGATGTTTTTCAATGGCAAAAATCAATGAATATTGTAAATGCACAAACAGTAATTTCTCCGCATTGCAAGGTGCAATTCTGAATTTTTTTGCTTTTTCCTGCTCCTCTTAGCATGATAAAGAAGATTCAAAGAGAGTGAGATGCCAGCTCCTTTCATTCAGTCAGTAGCTTCAATCATTTCTGGACGTTTTTCAATGGCAAAAATCAATGAATATTGTAAATGCACAAACAGTAATTTCTCCGCATTGCAAGGTGCAATTCTGAAATTTTTTGCTTTTTCCTGCTCCTCTTAGCATGATAAACAAGATTCAAAGAGAGTGAGATGCCAGCTCCTTTCATTCAGTCAGTAGCTTCAATCATTTCTGGACGTTTTTCAATGGCAAAAATCAATGAATATTGTAAATGCACAAACAGTAATTTCTCCGCATTGCAAGGTGCAATTCTGAAATTTTTTGCTTTTTCCTGCTCCTCTTAGCATGATAAAGAAGATTCAAAGAGAGTGAGATGCCAGCTCCTTTCATTCAGTCAGTAGCTTCAAACATTTCTGGTATATGAATAACATGATGTTTTTCAATGGCAAAAATCAATGAATATTGTAAATGCACAAACAGTAATTTCTCCGCATTGCAAGGTGCAAGTCTGAAATTTTTTGCTTTTTCCTGCTCCTCTTAGCATGATAAAGAAGATACAAAGAGAGTGAGATGCCAGCTACTTTCATTCAGTCAGTAGCTTCAATCATTTCTGGATGTTTTTCAATGGTAAAAATCAATGAATATTGTAAATGCACAAACAGTAATTTCTCCACATTGCAAGGTGCAATTCTGAAATTTTTTGCTTTTTCCTGCTCCTCTTAGCATGATAAAGAAGATTCAAAGAGAGTGAGATGCCAGCTCCTTTCATTCAGTCAGTAGCTTCAAACATTTCTGGTATATGAATAACATGATGTTTTTCAATGGCAAAAATCAATGAATATTGTAAATGCACAAACAGTAATTTCTCTGCATTGCAAGGTGCAATTCTGAAATTTTTTGCTTTTTCCTGCTCCTCTTAGCATGATAAAGAAGATTCAAAGAGAGTGAGATGCCAGCTACTTTCATTCAGTCAGTAGCTTCAATCATTTCTGGATGTTTTTCAATGGTAAAAATCAATGAATATTGTAAATGCACAAACAGTAATTTCTCCACATTGCAAGGTGCAATTCTGAAATTTTTTGCTTTTTCCTGCTCCTCTTAGCATGATAAAGAAGATTCAAAGAGAGTGAGATGCCAGCTCCTTTCATTCAGTCAGTAGCTTCAAACATTTCTGGTATATGAATAACATGATGTTTTTCAATGGCAAAAATCAATGAATATTGTAAATGCACAAACAGTAATTTCTCCGCATTGCAAGGTGCAGTTCTGAAATTTTTTGCTTTTTCCTGCTCCTCTTAGCATGATAAAGAATATTCAAAGAGAGTGAGATGCCAGCTCCTTTCATTCAGTCAGTAGCTTCAATCATTTCTGGATGTTTTTCAATGGCAAAAATCAATGAATATTGTAAATGCACAAACTGTAATTTCTCCGCATTGCAAGGTGCAATTCTGAAATTTTTTGTTTTTTCCTGCTCCTCTTAGCATGATAAAGAAGATTCAAAGAGAGTGAGATGCCAGCTCCTTTCATTCAGTCAGTAGCTTCAATCATTTCTGGACGTTTTTCAATGGCAAAAATCAATGAATATTGTAAATGCACAAACAGTAATTTCTCCGCATTGCAAGGTGCAATTCTGAAATTTTTTGCTTTTTCCTGCTCCTCTTAGCATGATAAAGAAGATTCAAAGAGAGTGAGATGCCAGCTCCTTTCATTCAGTCAGTACCTTCAATCATTTCTGGATGTTTTTCAATGGCAAAAATCAATGAATATTGTAAATGCACAAACAGTAATTTCTCCGCATTGCAAGGTGCAATTCTGAAATTTTTTGCTTTTTCCCGCTCCTCTTAGCATGATAAAGAAGATTCAAAGAGAGTGAGGTGCCAGCTCCTTTCATTCAGTCAGTAGCTTCAAACATTTCTGGTATATGAATAACATGTTTTTCAATGGCAAAAATCAATGAATATTGTAAATGCACAAACAGTAATTTCTCCGCATTGCAAGGTGCAATTCTGAAATTTTTTGATTTTTCCTGCTCCTCTTAGCATGATAAAGAAGATTCAAAGAGAGTGAGATGCCAGCTCCTTTCATTCAGTCAGTAGCTTCAATCATTTCTGGACGTTTTTCAATGGCAAAAATCAATGAATATTGTAAATGCACAAACAGTAATTTCTCCGCATTGCAAGGTGCAATTCTGAAATTTTTTGCTTTTTCCTGCTCCTCTTAGCATGATAAAGAAGATTCAAAGAGAGTGAGATGCCAGCTCCTTTCATTCAGTCAGTAGCTTCAATCATTTCTGGACGTTTTTCAATGGCAAAAATCAATGAATATTGTAAATGCACAAACAGTAATTTCTCCGCATTGCAAGGTGCAATTCTGAAATTTTTTGCTTTTTCCTGCTCCTCTTAGCATGATAAAGAAGATTCAAAGAGAGTGAGATGCCAGCTCCTTTCATTCAGTCAGTAGCTTCAAACATTTCTGGTATATGAATAACATGATGTTTTTCAATGGCAAAAATCAATGAATATTGTAAATGCACAAACAGCAATTTCTCCGCTTTGCAAGGTGCAAGTCTGAAATTTTTTGCTTTTTCCTGCTCCTCTTAGCATGGTAAAGAAGATTCAAAGAGAGTGAGATGCCAGCTACTTTCATTCAGTCAGTAGCTTCAATCATTTCTGGACGTTTTTCAATGGTAAAAATCAATGAATATTGTAAATGCACAAACAGTAATTTCTCCACATTGCAAGGTGCAATTCTGAAATTTTTTGCTTTTTCCTGCTCCTCTTAGCATGATAAAGAAGATTCAAAGAGAGTGAGATGCCAGCTCCTTTCATTCAGTCAGTAGCTTCAAACATTTCTGGTATATGAATAACATGATGTTTTTCAATGGCAAAAATCAATGAATATTGTAAATGCACAAACAGTAATTTCTCCGCATTGCAAGGTGCAATTCTGAAATTTTTTGCTTTTTCCTGCTCCTCTTAGCATGATAAAGAAGATTCAAAGAGAGTGAGATGCCAGCTCCTTTCATTCAGTCAGTAGCTTCAAACATTTCTGGTATATGAATAACATGATGTTTTTCAAAGACAAAAATCAATGAATATTGTAAATGCACAAACAGTAATTTCTCCGCATTGCAAGGTGCAATTCTGAAATTTTTTGCTTTTTCCTGCTCCTCTTAGCATGATAAAGAAGATTCAAAGAGAGTGAGATGCCAGCTCCTTTCATTCAGTCAGTAGCTTCAATCATTTCTGGACGTTTTTCAATGGCAAAAATCAATGAATATTGTAAATGCACAAACAGTAATTTCTCCGCATTGCAAGGTGCAATTCTGAAATTTTTTGCTTTTTCCTGCTCCTCTTAGCATGATAAAGAAGATTCAAAGAGAGTGAGATGCCAGCTCCTTTCATTCAGTCAGTAGCTTCAATCATTTCTGGACGTTTTTCAATGGCAAAATTCAATGAATATTGTAAATGCACAAACAGTAATTTCTCCGCATTGCAAGGTGCAATTCTGAAATTTTTTGCTTTTTCCTGCTCCTCTTAGCATGATAAAGAAGATTCAAAGAGAGTGAGATGCCAGCTCCTTTCATTCAGTCAGTAGCTTCAATCATTTCTGGACGTTTTTCAAAGGCAAAAATCAATGAATATTGTAAATGCACAAACAGTAATTTCTCCGCATTGCAAGGTGCAATTCTGAAATTTTTTGCTTTTTCCTGCTCCTCTTAGCATGATAAAGAAGATTCAAAGAGAGTGAGATGCCAGCTCCTTTCATTCAGTCAGTAGCTTCAATCATTTCTGGACGTTTTTCAATGGCAAAAATCAATGAATATTGTAAATGCACAAACAGTAATTTCTCCGCATTGCAAGGTGCAATTCTGAAATTTTTTGCTTTTTCCTGCTCCTCTTAGCATGACAAAGAAGATTCAAAGAGAGTAAGATGCCAGCTCCTTTCATTCAGTCAGTAGCTTCAATCATTTCTGGTATATGAATAACATGATGTTTTTCAATGGCAAAAATCAATGAATATTGTAAATGCACAAACAGTAATTTCTCCGCATTGCAAGGTGCAATTCTGAAATTTTTTGCTTTTTCCTGCTCCTCTTAGCATGATAAAGAAGATTCAAAGAGAGTGAGATGCCAGCTCCTTTCATTCAGTCAGTAGCTTCAATCATTTCTGGACGTTTTTCAGTGGCAAAAATCAATGAATATTGTAAATGCACAAACAGTAATTTCTCCGCATTGCAAGGTGCAATTCTGAAATTTTTTGCTTTTTCCTGCTCCTCTTAGCATGATAAAGAAGATTCAAAGAGAGTGAGATGCCAGCTCCTTTCATTCAGTCAGTAGCTTCAATCATTTCTGGACGTTTTTCAATGGCAAAAATCAATGAATATTGTAAATGCACAAACAGTAATTTCTCCGCATTGCAAGGTGCAATTCTGAAATTTTTTGCTTTTTCCTGCTCCTCTTAGCATGATAAAGAAGATTCAAAGAGAGCGAGATGCCAGCTCCTTTCATTCAGTCAGTAGCTTCAATCATTTCTGGTATATGAATAACATGATGTTTTTCAATGGCAAAAATCAATGAATATTGTAAATGCACAAACAGTAATTTCTCCGCATTGCAAGGTGCAATTGTGAAATTTTTTGCTTTTTCCTGCTCCTCTTAGCATGATAAAGAAGATTCAAAGAGAGTGAGATGCCAGCTCCTTTCATTCAGTCAGTAGCTTCAATTATTTCTGGACGTTTTTCAATGGCAAAAATCAATGAATATTGTAAATGCACAAACAGTAATTTCTCCGCATTGCAAGGTGCAATTCTGAAATTTTTTGCTTTTTCCTGCTCCTCTTAGCATGATAAAGAAGATTCAAAGAGAGTGAGATGCCAGCTCCTTTCATTCAGTCAGTAGCTTCAAACATTTCTGGTATATGAATAACATGATGTTTTTCAATGGCAAAAATCAATGAATATTGTAAATGCACAAACAGTAATTTCTCCGCATTGCAAGGTGCAATTCTGAAATTTTTTGCTTTTTCCTGCTCCTCTTAGCATGATAAAGAAGATTCAAAGAGAGTGAGATGCCAGCTCCTTTCATTCAGTCAGTAGCTTCAATCATTTCTGGACGTTTTTCAATGGCAAAAATCAATGAATATTGTAAATGCACAAACAGTAATTTCTCCGCATTGCAAGGTGCAATTCTGAAATTTTTTGCTTTTTCCTGCTCCTCTTAGCATGATAAAGAAGATTCAAAGAGAGTGAGATGCCAGCTCCTTTCATTCAGTCAGTAGCTTCAATCATTTCTGGTATATGAATAACATGATGTTTTTCAATGGCAAAAATCAATGAATATTGTAAATGCACAAACAGTAATTTCTCCGCATTGCAAGGTGCAATTCTGAAATTTTTTGCTTTTTCCTGCTCCTCTTAGCATGATAAAGAAGATTCAAAGAGAGTGAGATGCCAGCTCCTTTCATTCAGTCAGTAGCTTCAAACATTTCTGGTATATGAATAACATGATGTTTTTCAATGGCAAAAATCAATGAATATTGTAAATGCACAAACAGTAATTTCTCCGCATTGCAAGGTGCAATTCTGAAATTTTTTGCTTTTTCCTGCTCCTCTTAGCATGATAAAGAAGATTCAAAGAGAGTGAGATGCCAGCTCCTTTCATTCAGTCAGTAGCTTCAATCATTTCTGGACGTTTTTCAATGGCAAAAATCAATGAATATTGTAAATGCACAAACAGTAATTTCTCCGCATTGCAAGGTGCAATTCTGAAATTTTTTGCTTTTTCCTGCTCCTCTTAGCATGATAAAGAAGATTCAAAGAGAGTGAGATGCCAGCTCCTTTCATTCAGTCAGTAGCTTCAATCATTTCTGGACGTTTTTCAATGGCAAAAATCAATGAATATTGTAAATGCACAAACAGTAATTTCTCCGCATTGCAAGGTGCAATTCTGAAATTTTTTGCTTTTTCCTGCTCCTCTTAGCATGATAAAGAAGATTCAAAGAGAGTGAGATGCCAGCTCCTTTCATTCAGTCAGTAGCTTCAAACATTTCTGGTATATGAATAACATGATGTTTTTCAATGGCAAAAATCAATGAATATTGTAAATGCACAAACAGTAATTTCTCCGCATTGCAAGGTGCAAGTCTGAAATTTTTTGCTTTTTCCTGCTCCTCTTAGCATGGTAAAGAAGATTCAAAGAGAGTGAGATGCCAGCTACTTTCATTCAGTCAGTAGCTTCAATCATTTCTGGACGTTTTTCAATGGTAAAAATCAATGAATATTGTAAATGCACAAACAGTAATTTCTCCACATTGCAAGGTGCAATTCTGAAATTTTTTGCTTTTTCCTGCTCCTCTTAGCATGATAAAGAAGATTCAAAGAGAGTGAGATGCCAGCTCCTTTCATTCAGTCAGTAGCTTCAAACATTTCTGGTATATGAATAAAATGATGTTTTTCAATGGCAAAAATCAATGAATATTGTAAATGCACAAACAGTAATTTCTCCGCATTGCAAGGTGCAATTCTGAAATTTTTTGCTTTTTCCTGCTCCTCTTAGCATGATAAAGAAGATTCAAAGAGAGTGAGATGCCAGCATCTTTCATTCAGTCAGTAGCTTCAAACATTTCTGGTATATGAATAACATGATGTTTTTCAATGGCAAAAATCAATGAATATTGTAAATGCACAAACAGTAATTTCTCCGCATTGCAAGGTGCAATTCTGAAATTTTTTGCTTTTTCCTGCTCCTCTTAGCATGATAAAGAAGATTCAAAGAGAGTGAGATGCCAGCTCCTTTCATTCAGTCAGTAGCTTCAATCATTTCTGGACGTTTTTCAATGGCAAAAATCAATGAATATTGTAAATGCACAAACAGTAATTTCTCCGCATTGCAAGGTGCAATTCTGAAATTTTTTGCTTTTTCCTGCTCCTCTTAGCATGATAAAGAAGATTCAAAGAGAGTGAGATGCCAGCTCCTTTCATTCAGTCAGTAGCTTCAATCATTTCTGGACGTTTTTCAATGGCAAAAATCAATGAATATTGTAAATGCACAAACAGTAATTTCTCCGCATTGCAAGGTGCAATTCTGAAATTTTTTGCTTTTTCCTGCTCCTCTTAGCATGATAAAGAAGATTCAAAGAGAGTGAGATGCCAGCTCCTTTCATTCAGTCAGTAGCTTCAAACATTTCTGGTATATGAATAACATGATGTTTTTCAATGGCAAAAATCAATGAATATTGTAAATGCACAAACAGTAATTTCTCCGCATTGCAAGGTGCAATTCTGAAATTTTTTGCTTTTTCCTGCTCCTCTTAGCATGATAAAGAAGATTCAAAGAGAGTGAGATGCCAGCTCCTTTCATTCAGTCAGTAGCTTCAATCATTTCTGGACGTTTTTCAATGGCAAAAATCAATGAATATTGTAAATGCACAAACAGTAATTTCTCCGCATTGCAAGGTGCAATTCTGAAATTTTTTGCTTTTTCCTGCTCCTCTTAGCATGATAAAGAAGATTCAAAGAGAGTGAGATGCCAGCTCCTTTCATTCAGTCAGTAGCTTCAAACATTTCTTGTATATGAATAACATGATGTTTTTCAATGGCAAAAATCAATGAATATTGTAAAAGCACAAACAGTAATTTCTCCGCATTGCAAGGTGCAATTCTGAAATTTTTTGCTTTTTCCTGCTCCTCTTAGCATGATAAAGAAGATTCAAAGAGAGTGAGATGCCAGCTCCTTTCATTCAGTCAGTAGCTTCAATCATTTCTTGACGTTTTTCAATGGCAAAAATCAATGAATATTGTAAATGCACAAACAGTAATTTCTCCGCATTGCAAGGTGCAATTCTGAAATTTTTTGCTTTTTCCTGCTCCTCTTAGCATGATAAAGAAGATTCAAAGAGAGTGAGATGCCAGCTCCTTTCATTCAGTCAGTAGCTTCAATCATTTCTGGTATATGAATAACATGATGTTTTTCAATGGCAAAAATCAATGAATATTGTAAATGCACAAACAGTAATTTCTCCGCATTGCAAGTTGCAATTCTGAAATTTTTTGCTTTTTCCTGCTCCTCTTAGCATGATAAAGAAGATTCAAAGAGAGTGAGATGCCAGCTCCTTTCATTCAGTCAGTAGCTTCAAACATTTCTGGTATATGAATAACATGATGTTTTTCAATGGCAAAAATCAATGAATATTGTAAATGCACAAACAGTAATTTCTCCGCATTGCAAGGTGCAATTCTGAAATTTTTTGCTTTTTCCTGCTCCTCTTAGCATGATAAAGAAGATTCAAAGAGAGTGAGATGCCAGTTCCTTTCATTCAGTCAGTAGCTTCAATCATTTCTGGACGTTTTTCAATGGCAAAAATCAATGAATATTGTAAATGCACAAACAGTAATTTCTCCGCATTGCAATGTGCAATTCTGAAATTTTTTGCTTTTTCCTGCTCCTCTTAGCATGATAAAGAAGATTCAAAGAGAGCGAGATGCCAGCTCCTTTCATTCAGTCAGTAGCTTCAATCATTTCTGGTATATGAATAACATGATGTTTTTCAATGGCAAAAATCAATGAATATTGTAAATGCACAAACAGTAATTTCTCCGCATTGCAAGGTGCAATTGTGAAATTTTTTGCTTTTTCCTGCTCCTCTTAGCATGATAAAGAAGATTCAAAGAGAGTGAGATGCCAGCTCCTTTCATTCAGTCAGTAGCTTCAATTATTTCTGGACGTTTTTCAATGGCAAAAATCAATGAATATTGTAAATGCACAAACAGTAATTTCTCCGCATTGCAAGGTGCAATTCTGAAATTTTTTGCTTTTTCCTGCTCCTCTTAGCATGATAAAGAAGATTCAAAGAGAGTGAGATGCCAGCTCCTTTCATTCAGTCAGTAGCTTCAAACATTTCTGGTATATGAATAACATGATGTTTTTCAATGGCAAAAATCAATGAATATTGTAAATGCACAAACAGTAATTTCTCCGCATTGCAAGGTGCAATTCTGAAATTTTTTGCTTTTTCCTGCTCCTCTTAGCATGATAAAGAAGATTCAAAGAGAGTGAGATGCCAGCTCCTTTCATTCAGTCAGTAGCTTCAATCATTTCTGGACGTTTTTCAATGGCAAAAATCAATGAATATTGTAAATGCACAAACAGTAATTTCTCCGCATTGCAAGGTGCAATTCTGAAATTTTTTGCTTTTTCCTGCTCCTCTTAGCATGATAAAGAAGATTCAAAGAGAGTGAGATGTCAGCTCCTTTCATTCAGTCAGTAGCTTCAAACATTTCTGGTATATGAATAACATGATGTTTTTCAATGGCAAAAATCAATGAATTTTGTAAATGCACAAACAGTAATTTCTCCGCATTGCAAGGTGCAATTCTGAAATTTTTTGCTTTTTCCTGCTCCTCTTAGCATGATAAAGAAGATTCAAAGAGAGTGAGATGCCAGTTCCTTTCATTCAGTCAGTAGCTTCAATCATTTCTGGACGTTTTTCAATGGCAAAAATCAATGAATATTGTAAATGCACAAACAGTAATTTCTCCGCATTGCAAGGTGCAATTCTGAAATTTTTTGCTTTTTCCTGCTCCTCTTAGCATGATAAAGAAGATTCAAAGAGAGTGAGATGCCAGCTCCTTTCATTCAGTCAGTAGCTTCAAACATTTCTGGTATATGAATAACATGATGTTTTTCAATGGCAAAAATCAATGAATATTGTAAATGCACAAACAGTAATTTCTCCGCATTGCAAGGTGCAATTCTGAAATTTTTTGCTTTTTCCTGCTCCTCTTAGCATGATAAAGAAGATTCAAAGAGAGTGAGATGCCAGCTCCTTTCATTCAGTCAGTAGCTTCAATCATTTCTGGACGTTTTTCAATGGCAAAAATCAATGAATATTGTAAATGCACAAACAGTAATTTCTCCGCATTGCAAGGTGCAATTCTGAAATTTTTTGCTTTTTCCTGCTCCTCTTAGCATGATAAAGAAGATTCAAAGAGAGTGAGATGCCAGCTCCTTTCATTCAGTCAGTAGCTTCAAACATTTCTTGTATATGAATAACATGATGTTTTTCAATGGCAAAAATCAATGAATATTGTAAAAGCACAAACAGTAATTTCTCCGCATTGCAAGGTGCAATTCTGAAATTTTTTGCTTTTTCCTGCTCCTCTTAGCATGATAAAGAAGATTCAAAGAGAGTGAGATGCCAGCTCCTTTCATTCAGTCAGTAGCTTCAATCATTTCTTGACGTTTTTCAATGGCAAAAATCAATGAATATTGTAAATGCACAAACAGTAATTTCTCCGCATTGCAAGGTGCAATTCTGAAATTTTTTGCTTTTTCCTGCTCCTCTTAGCATGATAAAGAAGATTCAAAGAGAGTGAGATGCCAGCTCCTTTCATTCAGTCAGTAGCTTCAATCATTTCTGGTATATGAATAACATGATGTTTTTCAATGGCAAAAATCAATGAATATTGTAAATGCACAAACAGTAATTTCTCCGCATTGCAAGTTGCAATTCTGAAATTTTTTGCTTTTTCCTGCTCCTCTTAGCATGATAAAGAAGATTCAAAGAGAGTGAGATGCCAGCTCCTTTCATTCAGTCAGTAGCTTCAAACATTTCTGGTATATGAATAACATGATGTTTTTCAATGGCAAAAATCAATGAATATTGTAAATGCACAAACAGTAATTTCTCCGCATTGCAAGGTGCAATTCTGAAATTTTTTGCTTTTTCCTGCTCCTCTTAGCATGATAAAGAAGATTCAAAGAGAGTGAGATGCCAGTTCCTTTCATTCAGTCAGTAGCTTCAATCATTTCTGGACGTTTTTCAATGGCAAAAATCAATGAATATTGTAAATGCACAAACAGTAATTTCTCCGCATTGCAATGTGCAATTCTGAAATTTTTTGCTTTTTCCTGCTCCTCTTAGCATGATAAAGAAGATTCAAAGAGAGCGAGATGCCAGCTCCTTTCATTCAGTCAGTAGCTTCAATCATTTCTGGTATATGAATAACATGATGTTTTTCAATGGCAAAAATCAATGAATATTGTAAATGCACAAACAGTAATTTCTCCGCATTGCAAGGTGCAATTGTGAAATTTTTTGCTTTTTCCTGCTCCTCTTAGCATGATAAAGAAGATTCAAAGAGAGTGAGATGCCAGCTCCTTTCATTCAGTCAGTAGCTTCAATTATTTCTGGACGTTTTTCAATGGCAAAAATCAATGAATATTGTAAATGCACAAACAGTAATTTCTCCGCATTGCAAGGTGCAATTCTGAAATTTTTTGCTTTTTCCTGCTCCTCTTAGCATGATAAAGAAGATTCAAAGAGAGTGAGATGCCAGCTCCTTTCATTCAGTCAGTAGCTTCAAACATTTCTGGTATATGAATAACATGATGTTTTTCAATGGCAAAAATCAATGAATATTGTAAATGCACAAACAGTAATTTCTCCGCATTGCAAGGTGCAATTCTGAAATTTTTTGCTTTTTCCTGCTCCTCTTAGCATGATAAAGAAGATTCAAAGAGAGTGAGATGCCAGCTCCTTTCATTCAGTCAGTAGCTTCAATCATTTCTGGACGTTTTTCAATGGCAAAAATCAATGAATATTGTAAATGCACAAACAGTAATTTCTCCGCATTGCAAGGTGCAATTCTGAAATTTTTTGCTTTTTCCTGCTCCTCTTAGCATGATAAAGAAGATTCAAAGAGAGTGAGATGTCAGCTCCTTTCATTCAGTCAGTAGCTTCAAACATTTCTGGTATATGAATAACATGATGTTTTTCAATGGCAAAAATCAATGAATTTTGTAAATGCACAAACAGTAATTTCTCCGCATTGCAAGGTGCAATTCTGAAATTTTTTGCTTTTTCCTGCTCCTCTTAGCATGATAAAGAAGATTCAAAGAGAGTGAGATGCCAGTTCCTTTCATTCAGTCAGTAGCTTCAATCATTTCTGGACGTTTTTCAATGGCAAAAATCAATGAATATTGTAAATGCACAAACAGTAATTTCTCCGCATTGCAAGGTGCAATTCTGAAATTTTTTGCTTTTTCCTGCTCCTCTTAGCATGATAAAGAAGATTCAAAGAGAGTGAGATGCCAGCTCCTTTCATTCAGTCAGTAGCTTCAATCATTTCTGGTATATGAATAACATGATGTTTTTCAATGGCAAAAATCAATGAATATTGTAAATGCACAAACAGTAATTTCTCCGCATTGCAAGGTGCAATTCTGAATTTTTTTGCTTTTTCCTGCTCCTCTTAGCATGATAAAGAAGATTCAAAGAGAGTGAGATGCCAGCTCCTTTCATTCAGTCAGTAGCTTCAATCATTTCTGGACGTTTTTCAATGGCAAAAATCAATGAATATTGTAAATGCACAAACAGTAATTTCTCCGCATTGCAAGGTGCAATTCTGAAATTTTTTGCTTTTTCCTGCTCCTCTTAGCATGATAAACAAGATTCAAAGAGAGTGAGATGCCAGCTCCTTTCATTCAGTCAGTAGCTTCAATCATTTCTGGACGTTTTTCAATGGCAAAAATCAATGAATATTGTAAATGCACAAACAGTAATTTCTCCGCATTGCAAGGTGCAATTCTGAAATTTTTTGCTTTTTCCTGCTCCTCTTAGCATGATAAAGAAGATTCAAAGAGAGTGAGATGCCAGCTCCTTTCATTCAGTCAGTAGCTTCAAACATTTCTGGTATATGAATAACATGATGTTTTTCAATGGCAAAAATCAATGAATATTGTAAATGCACAAACAGTAATTTCTCCGCATTGCAAGGTGCAAGTCTGAAATTTTTTGCTTTTTCCTGCTCCTCTTAGCATGATAAAGAAGATTCAAAGAGAGTGAGATGCCAGCTACTTTCATTCATTCAGTAGCTTCAATCATTTCTGGACGTTTTTCAATGGTAAAAATCAATGAATATTGTAAATGCACAAACAGTAATTTCTCCACATTGCAAGGTGCAATTCTGAAATTTTTTGCTTTTTCCTGCTCCTCTTAGCATGATAAAGAAGATTCAAAGAGAGTGAGATGCCAGCTCCTTTCATTCAGTCAGTAGCTTCAATCATTTCTGGTATATGAATAACATGATGTTTTTCAATGGCAAAAATCAATGAATATTGTAAATGCACAAACAGTAATTTCTCCGCATTGCAAGGTGCAATTCTGAAATTTTTTGCTTTTTCCTGCTCCTCTTAGCATGATAAAGAAGATTCAAAGAGAGTGAGATGCCAGCTCCTTTCATTCAGTCAGTAGCTTCAATCATTTCTGGACGTTTTTCAATGGCAAAAATCAATGAATATTGTAAATGCACAAACAGTAATTTCTCCGCATTGCAAGGTGCAATTCTGAAATTTTTTGCTTTTTCCTGCTCCTCTTAGCATGATAAAGAAGATTCAAAGAGAGTGAGATGTCAGCTCCTTTCATTCAGTCAGTAGCTTCAAACATTTCTGGTATATGAATAACATGATGTTTTTCAATGGCAAAAATCAATGAATTTTGTAAATGCACAAACAGTAATTTCTCCGCATTGCAAGGTGCAATTCTGAAATTTTTTGCTTTTTCCTGCTCCTCTTAGCATGATAAAGAAGATTCAAAGAGAGTGAGATGCCAGTTCCTTTCATTCAGTCAGTAGCTTCAATCATTTCTGGACGTTTTTCAATGGCAAAAATCAATGAATATTGTAAATGCACAAACAGTAATTTCTCCGCATTGCAAGGTGCAATTCTGAAATTTTTTGCTTTTTCCTGCTCCTCTTAGCATGATAAAGAAGATTCAAAGAGAGTGAGATGCCAGCTCCTTTCATTCAGTCAGTAGCTTCAATCATTTCTGGTATATGAATAACATGATGTTTTTCAATGGCAAAAATCAATGAATATTGTAAATGCACAAACAGTAATTTCTCCGCATTGCAAGGTGCAATTCTGAAATTTTTTGCTTTTTCCTGCTCCTCTTAGCATGATAAAGAAGATTCAAAGAGAGTGAGATGCCAGCTCCTTTCATTCAGTCAGTAGCTTCAATCATTTCTGGACGTTTTTCAATGGCAAAAATCAATGAATATTGTAAATGCACAAACAGTAATTTCTCCGCATTGCAAGGTGCAATTCTGAAATTTTTTGCTTTTTCCTGCTCCTCTTAGCATGATAAAGAAGATTCAAAGAGAGTGAGATGCCAGCTCCTTTCATTCAGTCAGTAGCTTCAATCATTTCTGGACGTTTTTCAATGGCAAAAATCAATGAATATTGTAAATGCACAAACAGTAATTTCTCCGCATTGCAAGGTGCAATTCTGAAATTTTTTGCTTTTTCCTGCTCCTCTTAGCATGATAAAGAAGATTCAAAGAGAGTGAGATGCCAGCTCCTTTCATTCAGTCAGTAGCTTCAATCATTTCTGGTATATGAATAACATGATGTTTTTCAATGGCAAAAATCAATGAATATTGTAAATGCACAAACAGTAATTTCTCCGCATTGCAAGGTGCAATTCAGAAATTTTTTGCTTTTTCCTGCTCCTCTTAGCATGATAAAGAAGATTCAAAGAGAGTGAGATGCCAGCTCCTTTCATTCAGTCAGTAGCTTCAAACATTTCTGGTATATGAATAACATGATGTTTTTCAATGGCAAAAATCAATGAATATTGTAAATGCACAAACAGTAATTTCTCCGCATTGCAAGGTGCAATTCTGAAATTTTTTGCTTTTTCCTGCTCCTCTTAGCATGATAAAGAAGATTCAAAGAGAGTGAGATGCCAGCTCCTTTCATTCAGTCAGTAGCTTCAATCATTTCTGGACGTTTTTCAATGGCAAAAATCAATGAATATTGTAAATGCACAAACAGTAATTTCTCCGCATTGCAAGGTGCAATTCTGAAATTTTTTGCTTTTTCCTGCTCCTCTTAGCATGATAAAGAAGATTCAAAGAGAGTGAGATGTCAGCTCCTTTCATTCAGTCAGTAGCTTCAAACATTTCTGGTATATGAATAACATGATGTTTTTCAATGGCAAAAATCAATGAATTTTGTAAATGCACAAACAGTAATTTCTCCGCATTGCAAGGTGCAATTCTGAAATTTTTTGCTTTTTCCTGCTCCTCTTAGCATGATAAAGAAGATTCAAAGAGAGTGAGATGCCAGTTCCTTTCGTTCAGTCAGTAGCTTCAATCATTTCTGGACGTTTTTCAATGGCAAAAATCAATGAATATTGTAAATGCACAAACAGTAATTTCTCCGCATTGCAAGGTGCAATTCTGAAATTTTTTGCTTTTTCCTGCTCCTCTTAGCATGATAAAGAAGATTCAAAGAGAGTGAGATGCCAGCTCCTTTCATTCAGTCAGTAGCTTCAATCATTTCTGGTATATGAATAACATGATGTTTTTCAATGGCAAAAATCAATGAATATTGTAAATGCACAAACAGTAATTTCTCCGCATTGCAAGGTGCAATTCTGAATTTTTTTGCTTTTTCCTGCTCCTCTTAGCATGATAAAGAAGATTCAAAGAGAGTGAGATGCCAGCTCCTTTCATTCAGTCAGTAGCTTCAATCATTTCTGGACGTTTTTCAATGGCAAAAATCAATGAATATTGTAAATGCACAAACAGTAATTTCTCCGCATTGCAAGGTGCAATTCTGAAATTTTTTGCTTTTTCCTGCTCCTCTTAGCATGATAAACAAGATTCAAAGAGAGTGAGATGCCAGCTCCTTTCATTCAGTCAGTAGCTTCAATCATTTCTGGACGTTTTTCAATGGCAAAAATCAATGAATATTGTAAATGCACAAACAGTAATTTCTCCGCATTGCAAGGTGCAATTCTGAAATTTTTTGCTTTTTCCTGCTCCTCTTAGCATGATAAAGAAGATTCAAAGAGAGTGAGATGCCAGCTCCTTTCATTCAGTCAGTAGCTTCAAACATTTCTGGTATATGAATAACATGATGTTTTTCAATGGCAAAAATCAATGAATATTGTAAATGCACAAACAGTAATTTCTCCGCATTGCAAGGTGCAAGTCTGAAATTTTTTGCTTTTTCCTGCTCCTCTTAGCATGATAAAGAAGATTCAAAGAGAGTGAGATGCCAGCTACTTTCATTCATTCAGTAGCTTCAATCATTTCTGGACGTTTTTCAATGGTAAAAATCAATGAATATTGTAAATGCACAAACAGTAATTTCTCCACATTGCAAGGTGCAATTCTGAAATTTTTTGCTTTTTCCTGCTCCTCTTAGCATGATAAAGAAGATTCAAAGAGAGTGAGATGTCAGCTCCTTTCATTCAGTCAGTAGCTTCAAACATTTCTGGTATATGAATAACATGATGTTTTTCAATGGCAAAAATCAATGAATTTTGTAAATGCACAAACAGTAATTTCTCCGCATTGCAAGGTGCAATTCTGAAATTTTTTGCTTTTTCCTGCTCCTCTTAGCATGATAAAGAAGATTCAAAGAGAGTGAGATGCCAGTTCCTTTCATTCAGTCAGTAGCTTCAATCATTTCTGGACGTTTTTCAATGGCAAAAATCAATGAATATTGTAAATGCACAAACAGTAATTTCTCCGCATTGCAAGGTGCAATTCTGAAATTTTTTGCTTTTTCCTGCTCCTCTTAGCATGATAAAGAAGATTCAAAGAGAGTGAGATGCCAGCTCCTTTCATTCAGTCAGTAGCTTCAATCATTTCTGGTATATGAATAACATGATGTTTTTCAATGGCAAAAATCAATGAATATTGTAAATGCACAAACAGTAATTTCTCCGCATTGCAAGGTGCAATTCTGAAATTTTTTGCTTTTTCCTGCTCCTCTTAGCATGATAAAGAAGATTCAAAGAGAGTGAGATGCCAGCTCCTTTCATTCAGTCAGTAGCTTCAATCATTTCTGGACGTTTTTCAATGGCAAAAATCAATGAATATTGTAAATGCACAAACAGTAATTTCTCCGCATTGCAAGGTGCAATTCTGAAATTTTTTGCTTTTTCCTGCTCCTCTTAGCATGATAAAGAAGATTCAAAGAGAGTGAGATGCCAGCTCCTTTCATTCAGTCAGTAGCTTCAATCATTTCTGGACGTTTTTCAATGGCAAAAATCAATGAATATTGTAAATGCACAAACAGTAATTTCTCCGCATTGCAAGGTGCAATTCTGAAATTTTTTGCTTTTTCCTGCTCCTCTTAGCATGATAAAGAAGATTCAAAGAGAGTGAGATGCCAGCTCCTTTCATTCAGTCAGTAGCTTCAATCATTTCTGGTATATGAATAACATGATGTTTTTCAATGGCAAAAATCAATGAATATTGTAAATACACAAACAGTAATTTCTCCGCATTGCAAGGTGCAATTCAGAAATTTTTTGCTTTTTCCTGCTCCTCTTAGCATGATAAAGAAGATTCAAAGAGAGTGAGATGCCAGCTCCTTTCATTCAGTCAGTAGCTTCAAACATTTCTGGTATATGAATAACATGATGTTTTTCAATGGCAAAAATCAATGAATATTGTAAATGCACAAACAGTAATTTCTCCGCATTGCAAGGTGCAATTCTGAAATTTTTTGCTTTTTCCTGCTCCTCTTAGCATGATAAAGAAGATTCAAAGAGAGTGAGATGCCAGCTCCTTTCATTCAGTCAGTAGCTTCAATCATTTCTGGACGTTTTTCAATGGCAAAAATCAATGAATATTGTAAATGCACAAACAGTAATTTCTCCGCATTGCAAGGTGCAATTCTGAAATTTTTTGCTTTTTCCTGCTCCTCTTAGCATGATAAAGAAGATTCAAAGAGAGTGAGATGTCAGCTCCTTTCATTCAGTCAGTAGCTTCAAACATTTCTGGTATATGAATAACATGATGTTTTTCAATGGCAAAAATCAATGAATTTTGTAAATGCACAAACAGTAATTTCTCCGCATTGCAAGGTGCAATTCTGAAATTTTTTGCTTTTTCCTGCTCCTCTTAGCATGATAAAGAAGATTCAAAGAGAGTGAGATGCCAGTTCCTTTCATTCAGTCAGTAGCTTCAATCATTTCTGGACGTTTTTCAATGGCAAAAATCAATGAATATTGTAAATGCACAAACAGTAATTTCTCCGCATTGCAAGGTGCAATTCTGAAATTTTTTGCTTTTTCCTGCTCCTCTTAGCATGATAAAGAAGATTCAAAGAGAGTGAGATGCCAGCTCCTTTCATTCAGTCAGTAGCTTCAATCATTTCTGGTATATGAATAACATGATGTTTTTCAATGGCAAAAATCAATGAATATTGTAAATGCACAAACAGTAATTTCTCCGCATTGCAAGGTGCAATTCTGAATTTTTTTGCTTTTTCCTGCTCCTCTTAGCATGATAAAGAAGATTCAAAGAGAGTGAGATGCCAGCTCCTTTCATTCAGTCAGTAGCTTCAATCATTTCTGGACGTTTTTCAATGGCAAAAATCAATGAATATTGTAAATGCACAAACAGTAATTTCTCCGCATTGCAAGGTGCAATTCTGAAATTTTTTGCTTTTTCCTGCTCCTCTTAGCATGATAAACAAGATTCAAAGAGAGTGAGATGCCAGCTCCTTTCATTCAGTCAGTAGCTTCAATCATTTCTGGACGTTTTTCAATGGCAAAAATCAATGAATATTGTAAATGCACAAACAGTAATTTCTCCGCATTGCAAGGTGCAATTCTGAAATTTTTTGCTTTTTCCTGCTCCTCTTAGCATGATAAAGAAGATTCAAAGAGAGTGAGATGCCAGCTCCTTTCATTCAGTCAGTAGCTTCAAACATTTCTGGTATATGAATAACATGATGTTTTTCAATGGCAAAAATCAATGAATATTGTAAATGCACAAACAGTAATTTCTCCGCATTGCAAGGTGCAAGTCTGAAATTTTTTGCTTTTTCCTGCTCCTCTTAGCATGATAAAGAAGATTCAAAGAGAGTGAGATGCCAGCTACTTTCATTCATTCAGTAGCTTCAATCATTTCTGGACGTTTTTCAATGGTAAAAATCAATGAATATTGTAAATGCACAAACAGTAATTTCTCCACATTGCAAGGTGCAATTCTGAAATTTTTTGCTTTTTCCTGCTCCTCTTAGCATGATAAAGAAGATTCAAAGAGAGTGAGATGCCAGCTCCTTTCATTCAGTCAGTAGCTTCAATCATTTCTGGTATATGAATAACATGATGTTTTTCAATGGCAAAAATCAATGAATATTGTAAATGCACAAACAGTAATTTCTCCGCATTGCAAGGTGCAATTCTGAAATTTTTTGCTTTTTCCTGCTCCTCTTAGCATGATAAAGAAGATTCAAAGAGAGTGAGATGCCAGCTCCTTTCATTCAGTCAGTAGCTTCAATCATTTCTGGACGTTTTTCAATGGCAAAAATCAATGAATATTGTAAATGCACAAACAGTAATTTCTCCGCATTGCAAGGTGCAATTCTGAAATTTTTTGCTTTTTCCTGCTCCTCTTAGCATGATAAAGAAGATTCAAAGAGAGTGAGATGTCAGCTCCTTTCATTCAGTCAGTAGCTTCAAACATTTCTGGTATATGAATAACATGATGTTTTTCAAAGGCAAAAATCAATGAATTTTGTAAATGCACAAACAGTAATTTCTCCGCATTGCAAGGTGCAATTCTGAAATTTTTTGCTTTTTCCTGCTCCTCTTAGCATGATAAAGAAGATTCAAAGAGAGTGAGATGCCAGTTCCTTTCATTCAGTCAGTAGCTTCAATCATTTCTGGACGTTTTTCAATGGCAAAAATCAATGAATATTGTAAATGCACAAACAGTAATTTCTCCGCATTGCAAGGTGCAATTCTGAAATTTTTTGCTTTTTCCTGCTCCTCTTAGCATGATAAAGAAGATTCAAAGATTCATTCAGTCAGTAGCTTCAATCATTTCTGGTATATGAATAACATGATGTTTTTCAATGGCAAAAATCAATGAATATTGTAAATGCACAAACAGTAATTTCTCCGCATTGCAAGGTGCAATTCTGAAATTTTTTGCTTTTTCCTGCTCCTCTTAGCATGATAAAGAAGATTCAAAGAGAGTGAGATGCCAGCTCCTTTCATTCAGTCAGTAGCTTCAATCATTTCTGGACGTTTTTCAATGGCAAAAATCAATGAATATTGTAAATGCACAAACAGTAATTTCTCCGCATTGCAAGGTGCAATTCTGAAATTTTTTGCTTTTTCCTGCTCCTCTTAGCATGATAAAGAAGATTCAAAGAGAGTGAGATGTCAGCTCCTTTCATTCAGTCAGTAGCTTCAAACATTTCTGGTATGTGAATAACATGATGTTTTTCAATGGCAAAAATCAATGAATTTTGTAAATGCACAAACAGTAATTTCTCCGCATTGCAAGGTGCAATTCTGAAATTTTTTGCTTTTTCCTGCTCCTCTTAGCATGATAAAGAAGATTCAAAGAGAGTGAGATGCCAGTTCCTTTCATTCAGTCAGTAGCTTCAATCATTTCTGGACGTTTTTCAATGGCAAAAATCAATGAATATTGTAAATGCACAAACAGTAATTTCTCCGCATTGCAAGGTGCAATTCTGAAATTTTTTGCTTTTTCCTGCTCCTCTTAGCATGATAAAGAAGATTCAAAGAGAGTGAGATGCCAGCTCCTTTCATTCAGTCAGTAGCTTCAATCATTTCTGGTATATGAATAACATGATGTTTTTCAATGGCAAAAATCAATGAATATTGTAAATGCACAAACAGCAATTTCTCCGCATTGCAAGGTGCAATTCTGAATTTTTTTGCTTTTTCCTGCTCCTCTTAGCATGATAAAGAAGATTCAAAGAGAGTGAGATGCCAGCTCCTTTCATTCAGTCAGTAGCTTCAATCATTTCTGGACGTTTTTCAATGGCAAAAATCAATGAATATTGTAAATGCACAAACAGTAATTTCTCCGCATTGCAAGGTGCAATTCTGAAATTTTTTGCTTTTTCCTGCTCCTCTTAGCATGATAAACAAGATTCAAAGAGAGTGAGATGCCAGCTCCTTTCATTCAGTCAGTAGCTTCAATCATTTCTGGACGTTTTTCAATGGCAAAAATCAATGAATATTGTAAATGCACAAACAGTAATTTCTCCGCATTGCAAGGTGCAATTCTGAAATTTTTTGCTTTTTCCTGCTCCTCTTAGCATGATAAAGAAGATTCAAAGAGAGTGAGATGCCAGCTCCTTTCATTCAGTCAGTAGCTTCAAACATTTCTGGTATATGAATAACATGATGTTTTTCAATGGCAAAAATCAATGAATATTGTAAATGCACAAACAGTAATTTCTCCGCATTGCAAGGTGCAAGTCTGAAATTTTTTGCTTTTTCCTGCTCCTCTTAGCATGATAAAGAAGATTCAAAGAGAGTGAGATGCCAGCTACTTTCATTCATTCAGTAGCTTCAATCATTTCTGGACGTTTTTCAATGGTAAAAATCAATGAATATTGTAAATGCACAAACAGTAATTTCTCCACATTGCAAGGTGCAATTCTGAAATTTTTTGCTTTTTCCTGCTCCTCTTAGCATGATAAAGAACATTCAAAGAGAGTGAGATGCCAGCTCCTTTCATTCAGTCAGTAGCTTCAATCATTTCTGGTATATGAATAACATGATGTTTTTCAATGGCAAAAATCAATGAATATTGTAAATGCACAAACAGTAATTTCTCCGCATTGCAAGGTGCAATTCTGAAATTTTTTGCTTTTTCCTGCTCCTCTTAGCATGATAAAGAAGATTCAAAGAGAGTGAGATGCCAGCTCCTTTCATTCAGTCAGTAGCTTCAATCATTTCTGGACGTTTTTCAATGGCAAAAATCAATGAATATTGTAAATGCACAAACAGTAATTTCTCCGCATTGCAAGGTGCAATTCTGAAATTTTTTGCTTTTTCCTGCTCCTCTTAGCATGATAAAGAAGATTCAAAGAGAGTGAGATGTCAGCTCCTTTCATTCAGTCAGTAGCTTCAAACATTTCTGGTATATGAATAACATGATGTTTTTCAATGGCAAAAATCAATGAATTTTGTAAATGCACAAACAGTAATTTCTCCGCATTGCAAGGTGCAATTTTGAAATTTTTTGCTTTTTCCTGCTCCTCTTAGCATGATAAAGAAGATTCAAAGAGAGTGAGATGCCAGTTCCTTTCATTCAGTCAGTAGCTTCAATCATTTCTGGACGTTTTTCAATGGCAAAAATCAATGAATATTGTAAATGCACAAACAGTAATTTCTCCGCATTGCAAGGTGCAATTCTGAAATTTTTTGCTTTTTCCTGCTCCTCTTAGCATGATAAAGAAGATTCAAAGAGAGTGAGATGCCAGCTCCTTTCATTCAGTCAGTAGCTTCAATCATTTCTGGACGTTTTTCAATGGCAAAAATCAATGAATATTGTAAATGCACAAACAGTAATTTCTCCGCATTGCAAGGTGCAATTCTGAAATTTTTTGCTTTTTCCTGCTCCTCTTAGCATGATAAAGAAGATTCAAAGAGAGTGAGATGTCAGCTCCTTTCATTCAGTCAGTAGCTTCAAACATTTCTGGTATATGAATAACATGATGTTTTTCAATGGCAAAAATCAATGAATTTTGTAAATGCACAAACAGTAATTTCTCCGCATTGCAAGGTGCAATTCTGAAATTTTTTGCTTTTTCCTGCTCCTCTTAGCATGATAAAGAAGATTCAAAGAGAGTGAGATGCCAGTTCCTTTCATTCAGTCAGTAGCTTCAATCATTTCTGGACGTTTTTCAATGGCAAAAATCAATGAATATTGTAAATGCACAAACAGTAATTTCTCAGCATTGCAAGGTGCAATTCTGAAATTTTTTGCTTTTTCCTGCTCCTCTTAGCATGATAAAGAAGATTCAAAGATTCATTCAGTCAGTAGCTTCAATCATTTCTGGTATATGAATAACATGATGTTTTTCAATGGCAAAAATCAATGAATATTGTAAATGCACAAACAGTAATTTCTCCGCATTGCAAGGTGCAATTCTGAAATTTTTTGCTTTTTCCTGCTCCTCTTAGCATGATAAAGAAGATTCAAAGAGAGTGAGATGCCAGCTCCTTTCATTCAGTCAGTAGCTTCAATCATTTCTGGACGTTTTTCAATGGCAAAAATCAATGAATATTGTAAATGCACAAACAGTAATTTCTCCGCATTGCAAGGTGCAATTCTGAAATTTTTTGCTTTTTCCTGCTCCTCTTAGCATGATAAAGAAGATTCAAAGAGAGTGAGATGTCAGCTCCTTTCATTCAGTCAGTAGCTTCAAACATTTCTGGTATGTGAATAACATGATGTTTTTCAATGGCAAAAATCAATGAATTTTGTAAATGCACAAACAGTAATTTCTCCGCATTGCAAGGTGCAATTCTGAAATTTTTTGCTTTTTCCTGCTCCTCTTAGCATGATAAAGAAGATTCAAAGAGAGTGAGATGCCAGTTCCTTTCATTCAGTCAGTAGCTTCAATCATTTCTGGACGTTTTTCAATGGCAAAAATCAATGAATATTGTAAATGCACAAACAGTAATTTCTCCGCATTGCAAGGTGCAATTCTGAAATTTTTTGCTTTTTCCTGCTCCTCTTAGCATGATAAAGAAGATTCAAAGAGAGTGAGATGCCAGCTCCTTTCATTCAGTCAGTAGCTTCAATCATTTCTGGTATATGAATAACATGATGTTTTTCAATGGCAAAAATCAATGAATATTGTAAATGCACAAACAGCAATTTCTCCGCATTGCAAGGTGCAATTCTGAATTTTTTTGCTTTTTCCTGCTCCTCTTAGCATGATAAAGAAGATTCAAAGAGAGTGAGATGCCAGCTCCTTTCATTCAGTCAGTAGCTTCAATCATTTCTGGACGTTTTTCAATGGCAAAAATCAATGAATATTGTAAATGCACAAACAGTAATTTCTCCGCATTGCAAGGTGCAATTCTGAAATTTTTTGCTTTTTCCTGCTCCTCTTAGCATGATAAACAAGATTCAAAGAGAGTGAGATGCCAGCTCCTTTCATTCAGTCAGTAGCTTCAATCATTTCTGGACGTTTTTCAATGGCAAAAATCAATGAATATTGTAAATGCACAAACAGTAATTTCTCCGCATTGCAAGGTGCAATTCTGAAATTTTTTGCTTTTTCCTGCTCCTCTTAGCATGATAAAGAAGATTCAAAGAGAGTGAGATGCCAGCTCCTTTCATTCAGTCAGTAGCTTCAAACATTTCTGGTATATGAATAACATGATGTTTTTCAATGGCAAAAATCAATGAATATTGTAAATGCACAAACAGTAATTTCTCCGCATTGCAAGGTGCAAGTCTGAAATTTTTTGCTTTTTCCTGCTCCTCTTAGCATGATAAAGAAGATTCAAAGAGAGTGAGATGCCAGCTACTTTCATTCATTCAGTAGCTTCAATCATTTCTGGACGTTTTTCAATGGTAAAAATCAATGAATATTGTAAATGCACAAACAGTAATTTCTCCACATTGCAAGGTGCAATTCTGAAATTTTTTGCTTTTTGCTGCTCCTCTTAGCATGATAAAGAACATTCAAAGAGAGTGAGATGCCAGCTCCTTTCATTCAGTCAGTAGCTTCAATCATTTCTGGTATATGAATAACATGATGTTTTTCAATGGCAAAAATCAATGAATATTGTAAATGCACAAACAGTAATTTCTCCGCATTGCAAGGTGCAATTCTGAAATTTTTTGCTTTTTCCTGCTCCTCTTAGCATGATAAAGAAGATTCAAAGAGAGTGAGATGCCAGCTCCTTTCATTCAGTCAGTAGCTTCAATCATTTCTGGACGTTTTTCAATGGCAAAAATCAATGAATATTGTAAATGCACAAACAGTAATTTCTCCGCATTGCAAGGTGCAATTCTGAAATTTTTTGCTTTTTCCTGCTCCTCTTAGCATGATAAAGAAGATTCAAAGAGAGTGAGATGTCAGCTCCTTTCATTCAGTCAGTAGCTTCAAACATTTCTGGTATATGAATAACATGATGTTTTTCAATGGCAAAAATCAATGAATTTTGTAAATGCACAAACAGTAATTTCTCCGCATTGCAAGGTGCAATTTTGAAATTTTTTGCTTTTTCCTGCTCCTCTTAGCATGATAAAGAAGATTCAAAGAGAGTGAGATGCCAGTTCCTTTCATTCAGTCAGTAGCTTCAATCATTTCTGGACGTTTTTCAATGGCAAAAATCAATGAATATTGTAAATGCACAAACAGTAATTTCTCCGCATTGCAAGGTGCAATTCTGAAATTTTTTGCTTTTTCCTGCTCCTCTTAGCATGATAAAGAAGATTCAAAGAGAGTGAGATGCCAGCTCCTTTCATTCAGTCAGTAGCTTCAATCATTTCTGGTATATGAATAACATGATGTTTTTCAATGGCAAAAATCAATGAATAATGTAAATGCACAAACAGTAATTTCTCCGCATTGCAAGGTGCAATTCTGAAATTTTTTGCTTTTTCCTGCTCCTCTTAGCATGATAAAGAAGATTCAAAGAGAGTGAGATGCCAGCTCCTTTCATTCAGTCAGTAGCTTCAATCATTTCTGGACGTTTTTCAATGGCAAAAATCAATGAATATTGTAAATGCACAAACAGTAATTTCTCCGCATTGCAAGGTGCAATTCTGAAATTTTTTGCTTTTTCCTGCTCCTCTTAGCATGATAAAGAAGATTCAAAGAGAGTGAGATGCCAGCTCCTTTCATTCAGTCAGTAGCTTCAATCATTTCTGGACGTTTTTCAATGGCAAAAATCAATGAATATTGTAAATGCACAAACAGTAATTTCTCCGCATTGCAAGGTGCAATTCTGAAATTTTTTGCTTTTTCCTGCTCCTCTTAGCATGATAAAGAAGATTCAAAGAGAGTGAGATGTCAGCTCCTTTCATTCAGTCAGTAGCTTCAAACATTTCTGGTATATGAATAACATGATGTTTTTCAATGGCAAAAATCAATGAATTTTGTAAATGAACAAACAGTAATTTCTCCGTATTGCAAGGTGCAATTCTGAAATTTTTTGCTTTTTCCTGCTCCTCTTAGCATGATAAAGAAGATTCAAAGAGAGTGAGATGCCAGTTCCTTTCATTCAGTCAGTAGCTTCAATCATTTCTGGACGTTTTTCAATGGCAAAAATCAATGAATATTGTAAATGCACAAACAGTAATTTCTCCGCATTGCAAGGTGCAATTCTGAAATTTTTTGCTTTTTCCTGCTCCTCTTAGCATGATAAAGAAGATTCAAAGAGAGTGAGATGCCAGCTCCTTTCATTCAGTCAGTAGCTTCAATCATTTCTGGTATATGAATAACATGATGTTTTTCAATGGCAAAAATCAATGAATATTGTAAATGCACAAACAGTAATTTCTCCGCATTGCAAGGTGCAATTCTGAAATTTTTTGCTTTTTCCTGCTCCTCTTAGCATGATAAAGAAGATTCAAAGAGAGTGAGATGCCAGCTCCTTTCATTCAGTCAGTAGCTTCAATCATTTTTGGACGTTTTTCAATGGCAAAAATCAATGAATATTGTAAATGCACAAACAGTAATTTCTCCGCATTGCAAGGTGCAATTCTGAAATTTTTTGCTTTTTCCTGCTCCTCTTAGCATGATAAACAAGATTCAAAGAGAGTGAGATGCCAGCTCCTTTCATTCAGTCAGTAGCTTCAATCATTTCTGGACGTTTTTCAATGGCAAAAATCAATGAATATTGTAAATGCACAAACAGTAATTTCTCCGCATTGCAAGGTGCAATTCTGAAATTTTTTGCTTTTTCCTGCTCCTCTTAGCATGATAAAGAAGATTCAAAGAGAGTGAGATGCCAGCTCCTTTCATTCAGTCAGTAGCTTCAAACATTTCTGGTATATGAATAACATGATGTTTTTCAATGGCAAAAATCAATGAATATTGTAAATGCACAAACAGTAATTTCTCCGCATTGCAAGGTGCAAGTCTGAAATTTTTTGCTTTTTCCTGCTCCTCTTAGCATGATAAAGAAGATTTAAAGAGAGTGAGATGCCAGCTACTTTCATTCAGTCAGTAGCTTCAATCATTTCTGGACGTTTTTCAATGGTAAAAATCAATGAATATTGTAAATGCACAAACAGTAATTTCTCCACATTGCAAAGTGCAATTCTGAAATTTTTTGCTTTTTCCTGCTCCTCTTAGCATGATAAAGAAGATTCAAAGAGAGTGAGATGCCAGCTCCTTTCATTCAGTCAGTAGCTTCAAACATTTCTGGTATATGAATAACATGATGTTTTTCAATGGCAAAAATCAATGAATATTGTAAATGCACAAACAGTAATTTCTCTGCATTGCAAGGTGCAATTCTGAAATTTTTTGCTTTTTCCTGCTCCTCTTAGCATGATAAAGAAGATTCAAAGAGAGTGAGATGCCAGCTACTTTCATTCAGTCAGTAGCTTCAATCATTTCTGGACGTTTTTCAATGGTAAAAATCAATGAATATTGTAAATGCACAAACAGTAATTTCTCCACATTGCAAGGTGCAATTCTGAAATTTTTTGCTTTTTCCTGCTCCTCTTAGCATGATAAAGAAGATTCAAAGAGAGTGAGATGCCAGCTCCTTTCATTCAGTCAGTAGCTTCAAACATTTCTGGTATATGAATAACATGATGTTTTTCAATGGCAAAAATCAATGAATATTGTAAATGCACAAACAGTAATTTCTCCGCATTGCAAGGTGCAATTCTGAAATTTTTTGCTTTTTCCTGCTCCTCTTAGCATGATAAAGAAGATTCAAAGAGAGTGAGATGCCAGCTCCTTTCATTCAGTCAGTAGCTTCAAACATTTCTGGTATATGAATAACATGATGTTTTTCAATGGCAAAAATCAATGAATATTGTAAATGCACAAACAGTAATTTCTCCGCATTGCAAGTTGCAATTCTGAAATTTTTTGCTTTTTCCTGCTCCTCTTAGCATGATAAAGAATATTCAAAGAGAGTGAGATGCCATCTCCTTTCATTCAGTCAGTAGCTTCAATCATTTCTGGATGTTTTTCAATGGCAAAAATCAATGAATATTGTAAATGCACAAACTGTAATTTCTCCGCATTGCAAGGTGCAATTCTGAAATTTTTGGCTTTTTCCTGCTCCTCTTAGCATGATAAAGAAGATTCAAAGAGAGTGAGATGCCAGCTCCTTTCATTCAGTCAGTAGCTTCAATCATTTCTGGACGTTTTTCAATGGCAAAAATCAATGAATATTGTAAATGCACAAACAGTAATTTCTCCGCATTGCAAGGTGCAATTCTGAAATTTTTTGCTTTTTCCTGCTCCTCTTAGCATGATAAAGAAGATTCAAAGAGAGTGAGATGCCAGCTCCTTTCATTCAGTCAGTACCTTCAATCATTTCTGGATGTTTTTCAATGGCAAAAATCAATGAATATTGTAAATGCACAAACAGTAATTTCTCCGCATTGCAAGGTGCAATTCTGAAATTTTTTGCTTTTTCCCGCTCCTCTTAGCATGATAAAGAAGATTCAAAGAGAGTGAGGTGCCAGCTCCTTTCATTCAGTCAGTAGCTTCAAACATTTCTGGTATATGAATAACATGTTTTTCAATGGCAAAAATCATTGAATATTGTAAATGCACAAACAGTAATTTCTCTGCATTGCAAGGTGCAATTCTGAAATTTTTTGATTTTTCCTGCTCCTCTTAGCATGATAAAGAAGATTCAAAGAGAGTGAGATGCCAGCTCCTTTCATTCAGTCAGTAGCTTCAATCATTTCTGGACGTTTTTCAATGGCAAAAATCAATGAATATTGTAAATGCACAAACAGTAATTTCTCCGCATTGCAAGGTGCAATTCTGAAATTTTTTGCTTTTTCCTGCTCCTCTTAGCATGATAAAGAAGATTCAAAGAGAGTGAGATGCCAGCTCCTTTCATTCAGTCAGTAGCTTCAATCATTTCTGGACGTTTTTCAATGGCAAAAATCAATGAATATTGTAAATGCACAAACAGTAATTTCTCCGCATTGCAAGGTGCAATTCTGAAATTTTTTGCTTTTTCCTGCTCCTCTTAGCATGATAAAGAAGATTCAAAGAGAGTGAGATGCCAGCTCCTTTCATTCAGTCAGTAGCTTCAAACATTTCTGGTATATGAATAACATGATGTTTTTCAATGGCAAAAATCAATGAATATTGTAAATGCACAAACAGTAATTTCTCCGCATTGCAAGGTGCAAGTCTGAAATTTTTTGCTTTTTCCTGCTCCTCTTAGCATGATAAAGAAGATTCAAAGAGAGTGAGATGCCAGCTACTTTCATTCAGTCAGTAGCTTCAATCATTTCTGGACGTTTTTCAATGGTAAAAATCAATGAATATTGTAAATGCACAAACAGTAATTTCTCCACATTGCAAGGTGCAATTCTGAAATTTTTTGCTTTTTCCTGCTCCTCAGCATGATAAAGAAGATTCAAAGAGAGTGAGATGCCAGCTCCTTTCATTCAGTCAGTAGCTTCAAACATTTCTGGTATATGAATAACATGATGTTTTTCAATGGCAAAAATCAATGAATATTGTAAATGCACAAAGAGTAATTTCTCCGCATTGCAAGGTGCAATTCTGAAATTTTTTGCTTTTTCCTGCTCCTCTTAGCATGATAAAGAAGATTCAAAGAGAGTGAGATGCCAGCTCCTTTCATTCAGTCAGTAGCTTCAATCATTTCTGGACGTTTTTCAATGGCAAAAATCAATGAATATTGTAAATGCACAAACAGTAATTTCTCCGCATTGCAAGGTGCAATTCTGAAATTTTTTGCTTTTTCCTGCTCCTCTTAGCATGATAAAGAAGATTCAAAGAGAGTGAGATGCCATCTCCTTTCATTCAGTCAGTAGCTTCAATCATTTCTGGACGTTTTTCAATGGCAAAAATCAATGAATATTGTAAATGCACAAACAGTAATTTCTCCGCATTGCAAGGTGCAATTCTGAAATTTTTTGCTTTTTCCTGCTCCTCTTAGCATGATAAAGAAGATTCAAAGAGAGTGAGATGCCAGCTCCTTTCATTCAGTCAGTAGCTACAAACATTTCTGGTATATGAATAACATGATGTTTTTCAATGGCAAAAATCAATGAATATTGTAAATGCACAAACAGTAATTTCTCCGCATTGCAAGGTGCAATTCTGAAATTTTTTGCTTTTTCCTGCTCCTCTTAGCATGATAAAGAAGATTCAAAGAGAGTGAGATGCCAGCTCCTTTCATTCAGTCAGTAGCTTCAATCATTTCTGGACGTTTTTCAATGGCAAAAATCAATGAATATTGTAAATGCACAAACAGTAATTTCTCCGCATTGCAAGGTGCAATTCTGAAATTTTTTGCTTTTTCCTGCTCCTCTTAGCATGATAAAGAAGATTCAAAGAGAGTGAGATGCCAGCTCCTTTCATTCAGTCAGTAGCTTCAAACATTTCTGGTATATGAATAACATGATGTTTTTCAATGGCAAAAATCAATGAATATTGTAAATGCACAAAGAGTAATTTCTCCGCATTGCAAGGTGCAATTCTGAAATTTTTTGCTTTTTCCTGCTCCTCTTAGCATGATAAAGAAGATTCAAAGAGAGTGAGATGCCAGCTCCTTTCATTCAGTCAGTAGCTTCAATCATTTCTGGACGTTTTTCAATGGCAAAAATCAATGAATATTGTAAATGCACAAACAGTAATTTCTCCGCATTGCAAGGTGCAATTCTGAAATTTTTTGCTTTTTCCTGCTCCTCTTAGCATGATAAAGAAGATTCAAAGAGAGTGAGATGCCAGCTCCTTTCATTCAGTCAGTAGCTTCAATCATTTCTGGACGTTTTTCAATGGCAAAAATCAATGAATATTGTAAATGCACAAACAGTAATTTCTCCGCATTGCAAGGTGCAATTCTGAAATTTTTTGCTTTTTCCTGCTCCTCTTAGCATGATAAAGAAGATTCAAAGAGAGTGAGATGCCAGCTCCTTTCATTCAGTCAGTAGCTACAAACATTTCTGGTATATGAATAACATGATGTTTTTCAATGGCAAAAATCAATGAATATTGTAAATGCACAAACAGTAATTTCTCCGCATTGCAAGGTGCAATTCTGAAATTTTTTGCTTTTTCCTGCTCCTCTTAGCATGATAAAGAAGATTCAAAGAGAGTGAGATGCCAGCTCCTTTCATTCAGTCAGTAGCTTCAATCATTTCTGGACGTTTTTCAATGGCAAAAATCAATGAATATTGTAAATGCACAAACAGTAATTTCTCCGCATTGCAAGGTGCAATTCTGAAATTTTTTGCTTTTTCCTGCTCCTCTTAGCATGATAAAGAAGATTCAAAGAGAGTGAGATGCCAGCTCCTTTCATTCAGTCAGTAGTTTCAATCATTTCTGGACGTTTTTCAATGGCAAAAATCAATGAATATTGTAAATGCACAAACAGTAATTTCTCCGCATTGCAAGGTGCAATTCTGAAATTTTTTGCTTTTTCCTGCTCCTCTTAGCATGACAAAGAAGATTCAAAGAGAGTAAGATGCCAGCTCCTTTCATTCAGTCAGTAGCTTCAATCATTTCTGGTATATGAATAACATGATGTTTTTCAATGGCAAAAATCAATGAATATTGTAAATGCACAAACAGTAATTTCTCCGCATTGCAAGGTGCAATTCTGAAATTTTTTGCTTTTTCCTGCTCCTCTTAGCATGATAAAGAAGATTCAAAGAGAGTGAGATGCCAGCTCCTTTCATTCAGTCAGTAGCTTCAATCATTTCTGGACGTTTTTCAATGGCAAAAATCAATGAATATTGTAAATGCACAAACAGTAATTTCTCCGCATTGCAAGGTGCAATTCTGAAATTTTTTGCTTTTTCCTGCTCCTCTTAGCATGATAAAGAAGATTCAAAGAGAGTGAGATGCCAGCTCCTTTCATTCAGTCAGTAGCTTCAATCATTTCTGGACGTTTTTCAATGGCAAAAATCAATGAATATTGTAAATGCACAAACAGTAATTTCTCCGCATTGCAAGGTGCAATTCTGAAATTTTTTGCTTTTTCCTGCTCCTCTTAGCATGATAAAGAAGATTCAAAGAGAGTGAGATGCCAGCTCCTTTCATTCAGTCAGTAGCTTCAAACATTTCTGGTATATGAATAATATGATGTTTTTCAATGGCAAAAATCAATGAATATTGTAAAAGCACAAACAGTAATTTCTCCGCATTGCAAGGTGCAATTCTGAAATTTTTTGCTTTTTCCTGCTCCTCTTAGCATGATAAAGAAGATTCAAAGAGAGTGAGATGCCAGCTCCTTTCATTCAGTCAGTAGCTTCAATCATTTCTGGACGTTTTTCAATGGCAAAAATCAATGAATATTGTAAATGCACAAACAGTAATTTCTCCGCATTGCAAGGTGCAATTCTGAAATTTTTTGCTTTTTCCTGCTCCTCTTAGCATGATAAAGAAGATTCAAAGAGAGTGAGATGCCAGCTCCTTTCATTCAGTCAGTAGCTTCAATCATTTCTGGTATATGAATAACATGATGTTTTTCAATGGCAAAAATCAATGAATATTGTAAATGCACAAACAGTAATTTCTCCGCATTGCAAGTTGCAATTCTGAAATTTTTTGCTTTTTCCTGCTCCTCTTAGCATGATAAAGAAGATTCAAAGAGAGTGAGATGCCAGCTCCTTTCATTCAGTCAGTAGCTTCAATCATTTCTGGACGTTTTTCAATGGCAAAAATCAATGAATATTGTAAATGCACAAACAGTAATTTCTCCGCATTGCAAGGTGCAATTCTGAAATTTTTTGCTTTTTCCTGCTCCTCTTAGCATGATAAAGAAGATTCAAAGAGAGTGAGATGCCAGCTCCTTTCATTCAGTCAGTAGCTTCAATCATTTCTGGACGTTTTTCAATGGCAAAAATCAATGAATATTGTAAATGCACAAACAGTAATTTCTCCGCATTGCAAGGTGCAATTCTGAAATTTTTTGCTTTTTCCTGCTCCTCAGCATGATAAAGAAGATTCAAAGAGAGTGAGATGCCAGCTCCTTTCATTCAGTCAGTAGCTTCAAACATTTCTGGTATATGAATAACATGATGTTTTTCAATGGCAAAAATCAATGAATATTGTAAATGCACAAACAGTAATTTCTCCGCATTGCAAGGTGCAATTCTGAAATTTTTTGCTTTTTCCTGCTCCTCTTAGCATGATAAAGAAGATTCAAAGAGAGTGAGATGCCAGCTCCTTTCATTCAGTCAGTAGCTTCAATCATTTCTGGACGTTTTTCAATGGCAAAAATCAATGAATATTGTAAATGCACAAACAGTAATTTCTCCGCATTGCAAGGTGCAATTCTGAAATTTTTTGCTTTTTCCTGCTCCTCTTAGCATGATAAAGAAGATTCAAAGAGAGTGAGATGTCAGCTCCTTTCATTCAGTCAGTAGCTTCAAACATTTCTGGTATATGAATAACATGATGTTTTTCAATGGCAAAAATCAATGAATTTTGTAAATGCACAAACAGTAATTTCTCCGCATTGCAAGGTGCAATTCTGAAATTTTTTGCTTTTTCCTGCTCCTCTTAGCATGATAAAGAAGATTCAAAGAGAGTGAGATGCCAGTTCCTTTCATTCAGTCAGTAGCTTCAATCATTTCTGGACGTTTTTCAATGGCAAAAATCAATGAATATTGTAAATGCACAAACAGTAATTTCTCCGCATTGCAAGGTGCAATTCTGAAATTTTTTGCTTTTTCCTGCTCCTCTTAGCATGATAAAGAAGATTCAAAGAGAGTGAGATGCCAGCTCCTTTCATTCAGTCAGTAGCTTCAATCATTTCTGGTATATGAATAACATGATGTTTTTCAATGGCAAAAATCAATGAATATTGTAAATGCACAAACAGTAATTTCTCCGCATTGCAAGGTGCAATTCTGAATTTTTTTGCTTTTTCCTGCTCCTCTTAGCATGATAAAGAAGATTCAAAGAGAGTGAGATGCCAGCTCCTTTCATTCAGTCAGTAGCTTCAATCATTTCTGGACGTTTTTCAATGGCAAAAATCAATGAATATTGTAAATGCACAAACAGTAATTTCTCCGCATTGCAAGGTGCAATTCTGAAATTTTTTGCTTTTTCCTGCTCCTCTTAGCATGATAAACAAGATTCAAAGAGAGTGAGATGCCAGCTCCTTTCATTCAGTCAGTAGCTTCAATCATTTCTGGACGTTTTTCAATGGCAAAAATCAATGAATATTGTAAATGCACAAACAGTAATTTCTCCGCATTGCAAGGTGCAATTCTGAAATTTTTTGCTTTTTCCTGCTCCTCTTAGCATGATAAAGAAGATTCAAAGAGAGTGAGATGCCAGCTCCTTTCATTCAATCAGTAGCTTCAAACATTTCTGGTATATGAATAACATGATGTTTTTCAATGGCAAAAATCAATGAATATTGTAAATGCACAAACAGTAATTTCTCCGCATTGCAAGGTGCAAGTCTGAAATTTTTTGCTTTTTCCTGCTCCTCTTAGCATGATAAAGAAGATTCAAAGAGAGTGAGATGCCAGCTACTTTCATTCAGTCAGTAGCTTCAATCATTTCTGGACGTTTTTCAATGGTAAAAATCAATGAATATTGTAAATGCACAAACAGTAATTTCTCCACATTGCAAGGTGCAATTCTGAAATTTTTTGCTTTTTCCTGCTCCTCTTAGCATGATAAAGAAGATTCAAAGAGAGTGAGATGCCAGCTCCTTTCATTCAGTCAGTAGCTTCAATCATTTCTGGTATAAGAATAACATGATGTTTTTCAATGGCAAAAATCAATGAATATTGTAAATGCACAAACAGTAATTTCTCCGCATTGCAAGGTGCAATTCTGAAATTTTTTGCTTTTTCCTGCTCCTCTTAGCATGATAAAGAAGATTCAAAGAGAGTGAGATGCCAGCTCCTTTCATTCAGTCAGTAGCTTCAATCATTTCTGGACGTTTTTCAATGGCAAAAATCAATGAATATTGTAAATGCACAAACAGTAATTTCTCCGCATTGCAAGGTGCAATTCTGAAATTTTTTGCTTTTTCCTGCTCCTCTTAGCATGATAAAGAAGATTCAAAGAGAGTGAGATGTCAGCTCCTTTCATTCAGTCAGTAGCTTCAAACATTTCTGGTATATGAATAACATGATGTTTTTCAATGGCAAAAATCAATGAATTTTGTAAATGCACAAACAGTAATTTCTCCGCATTGCAAGGTGCAATTCTGAAATTTTTTGCTTTTTCCTGCTCCTCTTAGCATGATAAAGAAGATTCAAAGAGAGTGAGATGCCAGTTCCTTTCATTCAGTCAGTAGCTTCAATCATTTCTGGACGTTTTTCAATGGCAAAAATCAATGAATATTGTAAATGCACAAACAGTAATTTCTCCGCATTGCAAGGTGCAATTCTGAAATTTTTTGCTTTTTCCTGCTCCTCTTAGCATGATAAAGAAGATTCAAAGAGAGTGAGATGCCAGCTCCTTTCATTCAGTCAGTAGCTTCAATCATTTCTGGTATATGAATAACATGATGTTTTTCAATGGCAAAAATCAATGAATATTGTAAATGCACAAACAGTAATTTCTCCGCATTGCAAGGTGCAATTCTGAAATTTTTTGCTTTTTCCTGCTCCTCTTAGCATGATAAAGAAGATTCAAAGAGAGTGAGATGCCAGCTCCTTTCATTCAGTCAGTAGCTTCAATCATTTCTGGACGTTTTTCAATGGCAAAAATCAATGAATATTGTAAATGCACAAACAGTAATTTCTCCGCATTGCAAGGTGCAATTCTGAAATTTTTTGCTTTTTCCTGCTCCTCTTAGCATGATAAAGAAGATTCAAAGAGAGTGAGATGCCAGTTCCTTTCATTCAGTCAGTAGCTTCAATCATTTCTGGACGTTTTTCAATGGCAAAAATCAATGAATATTGTAAATGCACAAACAGTAATTTCTCCGCATTGCAAGGTGCAATTCTGAAATTTTTTGCTTTTTCCTGCTCCTCTTAGCATGATAAAGAAGATTCAAAGAGAGTGAGATGCCAGCTCCTTTCATTCAGTCAGTAGCTTCAATCATTTCTGGTATATGAATAACATGATGTTTTTCAATGGCAAAAATCAATGAATATTGTAAATGCACAAACAGTAATTTCTCCGCATTGCAAGGTGCAATTCTGAAATTTTTTGCTTTTTCCTGCTCCTCTTAGCATGATAAAGAAGATTCAAAGAGAGTGAGATGCCAGCTCCTTTCATTCAGTCAGTAGCTTCAATCATTTCTGGACGTTTTTCAATGGCAAAAATCAATGAATATTGTAAATGCACAAACAGTAATTTCTCCGCATTGCAAGGTGCAATTCTGAAATTTTTTGCTTTTTCCTGCTCCTCTTAGCATGATAAAGAAGATTCAAAGAGAGTGAGATGCCAGCTCCTTTCATTCAGTCAGTAGCTTCAATCATTTCTGGACGTTTTTCAATGGCAAAAATCAATGAATATTGTAAATGCACAAACAGTAATTTCTCCGCATTGCAAGGTGCAATTCTGAAATTTTTTGCTTTTTCCTGCTCCTCTTAGCATGATAAAGAAGATTCAAAGAGAGTGAGATGCCAGCTCCTTTCATTCAGTCAGTAGCTTCAAACATTTCTGGTATATGAATAACATGATGTTTTTCAATGGCAAAAATCAATGAATATTGTAAATGCACAAACAGTAATTTCTCCGCATTGCAAGGTGCAAGTCTGAAATTTTTTGCTTTTTCCTGCTCCTCTTAGCATGATAAAGAAGATTCAAAGAGAGTGAGATGCCAGCTACTTTCATTCAGTCAGTAGCTTCAATCATTTCTGGACGTTTTTCAATGGTAAAAATCAATGAATATTGTAAATGCACAAACAGTAATTTCTCCACATTGCAAGGTGCAATTCTGAAATTTTTTGCTTTTTCCTGCTCCTCTTAGCATGATAAAGAAGATTCAAAGAGAGTGAGATGCCAGCTCCTTTCATTCAGTCAGTAGCTTCAAACATTTCTGGTATATGAATAACATGATGTTTTTCAATGGCAAAAATCAATGAATATTGTAAATGCACAAACAGTAATTTCTCCGCATTGCAAGGTGCAATTCTGAAATTTTTTGCTTTTTCCTGCTCCTCTTAGCATGATAAAGAAGATTCAAAGAGAGTGAGATGCCAGCTCCTTTCATTCAGTCAGTAGCTTCAATCATTTCTGGACGTTTTTCAATGGTAAAAATCAATGAATATTGTAAATGCACAAACAGTAATTTCTCCCATTGCAAGGTGCAATTCTGAAATTTTTTGCTTTTTCCTGCTCCTCTTAGCATGATAAAGAAGATTCAAAGAGAGTGAGATGCCAGCTCCTTTCATTCAGTCAGTAGCTTCAAACATTTCTGGTATATGAATAACATGATGTTTTTCAATGGCAAAAATCAATGAATATTGTAAATGCACAAACAGTAATTTCTCCGCATTGCAAGGTGCAATTCTGAAATTTTTTGCTTTTTCCTGCTCCTCTTAGCATGATAAAGAAGATTCAAAGAGAGTGAGATGCCAGCTCCTTTCATTCAGTCAGTAGCTTCAACATTTCTGGTATATGAATAACATGATGTTTTTCAATGGCAAAAATCAATGAATATTGTAAATGCACAAACAGTAATTTCTCCGCATTGCAAGGTGCAATTCTGAAATTTTTTGCTTTTTCCTGCTCCTCTTAGCATGATAAAGAATATTCAAAGAGAGTGAGATGCCAGCTCCTTTCATTCAGTCAGTAGCTTCAATCATTTCTGGATGTTTTTCAATGGCAAAAATCAATGAATATTGTAAATGCACAAACTGTAATTTCTCCGCATTGCAAGGTGCAATTCTGAAATTTTTTGCTTTTTCCTGCTCCTCTTAGCATGATAAAGAAGATTCAAAGAGAGTGAGATGCCAGCTCCTTTCATTCAGTCAGTAGCTTCAATCATTTCTGGACATGATGTTTTTCAATGGCAAAAATCAATGAATATTGTAAATGCACAAACAGTAATTTCTCCGCATTGCAAGGTGCAATTCTGAAATTTTTTGCTTTTTCCTGCTCCTCTTAGCATGATAAAGAAGATTCAAAGAGAGTGAGATGCCAGCTCCTTTCATTCAGTCAGTACTTCAATCATTTCTGGACGTTTTTCAATGGCAAAAATCAATGAATATTGTAAATGCACAAACAGTAATTTCTCCGCATTGCAAGGTGCAATTCTGAAATTTTTTGCTTTTTCCTGCTCCTCTTAGCATGATAAAGAAGATTCAAAGAGAGTGAGATGCCAGCTCCTTTCATTCAGTCAGTAGCTTCAAACATTTCTGGTATATGAATAACATGATGTTTTTCAATGGCAAAAATCATTGAATATTGTAAATGCACAAACAGTAATTTCTCCGCATTGCAAGGTGCAATTCTGAAATTTTTTGATTTTTCCTGCTCCTCTTAGCATGATAAAGAAGATTCAAAGAGAGTGAGATGCCAGCTCCTTTCATTCAGTCAGTAGCTTCAATCATTTCTGGACGTTTTTCAATGGCAAAAATCAATGAATATTGTAAATGCACAAACAGTAATTTCTCCGCATTGCAAGGTGCAATTCTGAAATTTTTTGCTTTTTCCTGCTCCTCTTAGCATGATAAAGAAGATTCAAAGAGAGTGAGATGCCAGCTCCTTTCATTCAGTCAGTAGCTTCAATCATTTCTGGACGTTTTTCAATGGCAAAAATCAATGAATATTGTAAATGCGCAAACAGTAATTTCTCCGCATTGCAAGGTGCAATTCTGAAATTTTTTGCTTTTTCCTGCTCCTCTTAGCATGATAAAGAAGATTCAAAGAGAGTGAGATGCCAGCTCCTTTCATTCAGTCAGTAGCTTCAAACATTTCTGGTATATGAATAACATGATGTTTTTCAATGGCAAAAATCAATGAATATTGTAAATGCACAAACAGTAATTTCTCCGCATTGCAAGGTGCAAGTCTGAAATTTTTTGCTTTTTCCTGCTCCTCTTAGCATGATAAAGAAGATTCAAAGAGAGTGAGATGCCAGCTACTTTCATTCAGTCAGTAGCTTCAATCATTTCTGGACGTTTTTCAATGGTAAAAATCAATGAATATTGTAAATGCACAAACAGTAATTTCTCCACATTGCAAGGTGCAATTCTGAAATTTTTTTGCTTTTCCTGCTCCTCTTAGCATGATAAAGAAGATTCAAAGAGAGTGAGATGCCAGCTCCTTTCATTCAGTCAGTAGCTTCAAACATTTCTGGTATATGAATAACATGATGTTTTTCAATGGCAAAAATCAATGAATATTGTAAATGCACAAACAGTAATTTCTCCGCATTGCAAGGTGCAATTCTGAAATTTTTTGCTTTTTCCTGCTCCTCTTAGCATGATAAAGAAGATTCAAAGAGAGTGAGATGCCAGCTCCTTTCATTCAGTCAGTAGCTTCAAACATTTCTGGTATATGAATAACATGATGTTTTTCAATGGCAAAATCAATGAATATTGTAAATGCACAAAGAGTAATTTCTCCGCATTGCAAGGTGCAATTCTGAAATTTTTTGCTTTTTCCTGCTCCTCTTAGCATGATAAAGAAGATTCAAAGAGAGTGAGATGCCAGCTCCTTTCATTCAGTCAGTAGCTTCAATCATTTCTGGACGTTTTTCAATGGCAAAAATCAATGAATATTGTAAATGCACAAACAGTAATTTCTCCGCATTGCAAGGTGCAATTCTGAAATTTTTTGCTTTTCCTGCTCCTCTTAGCATGATAAAGAAGATTCAAAGAGAGTGAGATGCCAGCTCCTTTCATTCAGTCAGTAGCTTCAATCATTTCTGGACGTTTTTCAATGGCAAAAATCAATGAATATTGTAAATGCACAAACAGTAATTTCTCCGCATTGCAAGGTGCAATTCTGAAATTTTTTGCTTTTTCCTGCTCCTCTTAGCATGATAAAGAAGATTCAAAGAGAGTGAGATGCCAGCTCCTTTCATTCAGTCAGTAGCTACAAACATTTCTGGTATATGAATAACATGATGTTTTTCAATGGCAAAAATCAATGAATATTGTAAATGCACAAACAGTAATTTCTCCGCATTGCAAGGTGCAATTCTGAAATTTTTTGCTTTTTCCTGCTCCTCTTAGCATGATAAAGAAGATTCAAAGAGAGTGAGATGCCAGCTCCTTTCATTCAGTCAGTAGCTTCAATCATTTCTGGACGTTTTTCAATGGCAAAAATCAATGAATATTGTAAATGCACAAACAGTAATTTCTCCGCATTGCAAGGTGCAATTCTGAAATTTTTTTGCTTTTTCCTGCTCCTCTTAGCATGATAAAGAAGATTCAAAGAGAGTGAGATGTCAGCTCCTTTCATTCAGTCAGTAGCTTCAATACATTTCTGGTATATGAATAACATGATGTTTTTCAATGGCAAAAATCAATGAATTTTGTAAATGCACAAACAGTAATTTCTCCGCATTGCAAGGTGCAATTCTGAAATTTTTTGCTTTTTCCTGCTCCTCTTAGCATGATAAAGAAGATTCAAAGAGAGTGAGATGCCAGTTCCTTTCATTCAGTCAGTAGCTTCAATCATTTCTGGACGTTTTTCAATGGCAAAAATCAATGAATATTGTAAATGCACAAACAGTAATTTCTCCGCATTGCAAGGTGCAATTCTGAAATTTTTTGCTTTTTCCTGCTCCTCTTAGCATGATAAAGAAGATTCAAAGAGAGTGAGATGCCAGCTCCTTTCATTCAGTCAGTAGCTTCAATCATTTCTGGTATATGAATAACATGATGTTTTTCAATGGCAAAAATCAATGAATATTGTAAATGCACAAACAGTAATTTCTCCGCATTGCAAGGTGCAATTCTGAATTTTTTTGCTTTTTCCTGCTCCTCTTAGCATGATAAAGAAGATTCAAAGAGAGTGAGATGCCAGCTCCTTTCATTCAGTCAGTAGCTTCAATCATTTCTGGACATTTTTCAATGGCAAAAATCAATGAATATTGTAAATGCACAAACAGTAATTTCTCCGCATTGCAAGGTGCAATTCTGAAATTTTTTGCTTTTCCTGCTCCCTCTTAGCATGATAAAAAAGATTCCAAAGAGAGTGAGATGCCAGCTCCTTTCATTCAGTCAGTAGCTTCAATCATTTCTGGACGTTTTTCAATGGCAAAAATCAATGAATATTGTAAATGCACAAACAGTAATTTCTCCGCATTGCAAGGTGCAATTCTGAAATTTTTTGCTTTTTCCTGCTCCTCTTAGCATGATAAAGAAGATTCAAAGAGAGTGAGATGCCAGCTCCTTTCATTCAGTCAGTAGCTTCAACATTTCTGGTATATGAATAACATGATGTTTTTCAATGGCAAAAATCAATGAATATTGTAAATGCACAAAACAGTAATTTCTCCGCATTGCAAGGTGCAAGTCTGAAATTTTTTGCTTTTTCCTGCTCCTCTTAGCATGATAAAGAAGATTCAAAGAGAGTGAGATGCCAGCTACTTTCATTCAGTCAGTAGCTTC